>NW_021627801.1:0-144409 GCF_004785775.1 Grammomys surdaster
CTCAAGTGTGAGTTGGTTCATTCTGTCAAATCTTTCTGTGATTCATCACTTTGTCTGCCCCTTAATTAGACATTGTTTCAAGAATGGCTGCTTCCTTTTTCAAACTAACCTTATCTTCATTGATAGGGATCAAACATGTGTACTAAAGATATGCCTGTATTTCAGCCAGATCATACTATAATACAGGGTATTTCTCAATTCCTGCTGGATCATGTAGACCTAAGGGGTCTTTGGATATGATTTCTTGCCACAGTAGCCATGTTGCTAGATTAAAAATCTGATATATATGATTTAAAAATCTGATATATATGATTTAAAAATCATATATATATATATATATATATATATATATATGTCACTTTTATTTCATCAGATGAACTGATGAGATGTGTGTGGAAGAGGGTATTAGAATGATTATAGACTGCAGTCTAGCTAATCCAACAATGGCTGGCTATGGATAGAATGTCCAACAATTCTGTAGTTGCTCAGTCCACAAGACTGAACATCTCAGTTGGTCTTTAGTATATGCCGGAATCCCACGGAGGTAGGCTCCAATTCCTATGAAAAAATAGATGTGCTAGCAAGGCAAGGACAAGCAGACAAAGAGACAAAGCTTTCTTTTTTTCTGTACTTATGTAGATTTCAGCAGAAGGTGTGGCCTAGATTAAAGGTGTGTCTTTCCACATCAATTAAAGGTGTGTGTCTTCCTGACTCAAGATTCACATCAAAGGGGTGTGTGTGTGTGTGTGTGTGTGTGTGTGTTCAGACCTCAAATGTCCAGACTAGAAGTGGATTTAACCACTTCCAACCAAGCAAAAAAAAAATCTCTCGCAACTCTACCCTATATTTCGGGATTGTAGTTCGTTCCAGATAAAGTAACCGTAACAACCCTGTGCAACATGAAATCCAGGTGACCTGGAAAAGCTGGAAGAGAAAAAAGGAAATCCATGTTCTGAGTCTCAGGAAGAAATATGTTCCTGCTCATATCTTGTCTTTGGCTCAGTGAAACTGAGTTCAAACCTCTAAAGTCCAGTATCTCTAAGTCAGTAAATTTGTTTGATATCAAGCTACTAGGCCTACAATAATTTATCGAATCAACGAACAAGGCTAAAACTAGCCACTATTGAAATCAAACACTAAACTCATTGTTGCTATGAAGCTATCTCAAAAATATAGTTCATATTTGCAATCAGGTGACCTGGGGGAAAGAGACTACCCTCAGTAGGGTATATTGGCTTCATCTAATCAGCTGAAAGGCTGAAAAGCAAAACTGGCAGATTTCAGAAAATAAAATATTCTTCCCCCAACTCTAGAATCTCTAGCCTGCTGCCCTGCCTTATAGATTCATCCTTGGATATTTGTATTGTATGCATCAATCTTTAAATAAGTGTATAGTAGTACAACTTCATCCATGGTTTGCTTCCTATCACTTGCTATAGCCTTCAATCTGCAATCTGAAAGTGCTAAGTAGAAAGTTCTAGTAATAAATAATTTGTAAGTTTTAAATTGTGTTTTGTATGGGGCAAAAAGATGGATCAGTGGTTAAGATCATTTACTGCTCTTCCAGAGGACTAAGTTCAGTTCCCAGCACCCATGTCAGGTTGCTTAGGATACAAATATTGTTCTCAAAAACATGATGAAATATCATAGCATGCCTTTACTTCCAGTCTGGAATATAAACAATCCCTCTGTGCAGCCCTATTAGTACCCATCTGGGTTATGGACTGTCTTGGTATCACAGTGCTACAGTGCTTGTGCTCAAGGGGTCCTAATTTTACTTAAATCAATACGAATGTTCAAGAGTAGAGGTACAAAGGACACACTGGCGTATGGAACAGCGAAAGCTGGTTAACCTCACTGTGTGACAACACCACAGTATATATTGAAAAACAACAACCAGGTGGTGGTGGTGCATACCTTTAATCCCAGGAGCCAGAGCCATATATATGTATATGTAATCTGACATATAGGACTCAATACTTCACATAAGTTCAGACACACATTGTGGTATATCTGCATGTGTAAGATGACGACTGTATATTTTTAAAATGTCTTCGTGGGTCTGTTTCCCTACATAACCCCAACTTAAACATTTGTTGTAATACTAACAGGGGAGAAACTCCAATAGTTCACAGGGGAATTTCTTAACTATTATAACCAGAAAAGACCAAAAGTGGCCAGAACAAATGGCTACAGACAAAAAGCAAAAACTAAATAATAATAATAATAAATAACAACAGTTCGCTAATCTTTTCCTAGGTGACTCAATCAATACAGAGCCCAGACGCCATGAAGAATCCTTGAATGTATAAATAGGTGCCAGGCATACCTGAGAAACAAAATCACTAGGCCACCAGAAAAAAACAAAATGCTATTATTGATTATATTGAAACATAAAGGTCCTACAGGTAAGCAAAATCCCACTTGTGCACAACTACAGGCTCAGTGTATCCAGCTGTGGTCCCTTTCTACTCCCTAAGTACACCAGGTGGATGACACTGTGATGTAAATGTTGCTGGTCTTCCAGGCAAATCATGGATAGAAACTGTTGTTTCTGTGTAGCCACATTAACTGGTGATGTGGCCTTTAAAAAGTAAGACCTACGTAGTTCCTTAGACAACTGGGACAAGGACACAGATGAGTTTTGGACAGTTTATATGGGACCACAAGTTAATTTCAATAAAAAACTAGTGGCCAGGAGCACCCCACACATACATTCTCGAGCTTCCTATCTTGCCACATGACTAGACCCTTTCACACAACTCCTGCTCTAATGATGCCAAGACTGACCAGAGACAAGCCATGCTCACACCATACCACTGAATCTCTAGAACTGCCAGATAAGTAAACTTCTTTTTTTCTTCTTTTGAATTTTTATTTGAAATATTTTTTCATATAATATATTTTGAACATGTGCTTTGCTTTGTCTTAATTCCTTCCATATTCTTCCGACCTCCATACTCAACCAATTTCATGTACTCTCTCTCTCTCTCTCTCTCTCTCTCTCTCTCTCTCTCTCTCTCTCCTTCCCTCCTTCCCTCCCTCTCTCCCTCCCTCCCTCTTTATGAATTAAAAAAAAACAATGACATAAACCCAAAAATGAAAATAAAAACAAACTGAAAAAAATCAATAGAACAAGAGGAAATTTCCAAATAAAACAACAGAGAGAGACAGAGAGGCAGGGAGGAGGAGGAATTGTACAGAGACCAACTATGCCTGGACATGGGCCTGCTTTGTAGTATGGACAATATACTCAATAATACTTCATTAAGAAAACTGATATTCCCTTTCCCACTAGGTATCAATTGCAAATTGTAACTAGCTTCTTGGTTAGAGAAAAGACTTTGTGACCACTTCCCTTTATCATTGCTAGAATTTTGTCCAACTTGAACTAAACACACAGTTCTAAAGAGATGAAATACAATGCCTAAGAAACACTTTTAAAATGATGAAGCATCTTTAGTCATCGGAAAGCTACAAATTAAAACTACATTGAGATTTCACCTTACTCTAGTCAGAGTAACCAAGATCGATAAAACAAATGACTGCAGATGCTAGTGAGGATGCTGGGAAAGGGGGAGTCCCACCCTTTCATTGCTGGGGAGAGTGCAAACTGGTACAAGCACTATAAAAATCAATGTGCAGGTTCTTCAAAAGGCTGAAGCTTGATCTACCAAAAGATCCAGCTACATCACTCTTGGGTATGTACCCAAAGGACTTTGTATTTACTATAGAGTTACATGTTTATGGCTGCTGGATCCATAACAGCCAGAAATGGGAAGAAGTCTAGATCTCTACCAACACATGAATGGATAATAAAAATGTGGTATGTTTAAACAACGGAATATATTTAGCTGGCTAGAAAAATGAAATTGTGAAAATTGCAGATAAATTGACAGAGCTAGAAAACAGTCATCCTGAGTGAAACAACCAAGCTCCCCAAAGACAAATGTTGTGTATTTTCTTTTATATAGTGGATGGTAGCTTTTAAACTTTATATATGTATGTTTCCATCCAAATAACTACAGAGATTAGGTAGCTAGTAAGGGACCAGTCGTGGAGAAATAGATCTTTCAAGTGAGGGAAAATAGAATGTAGTATTATAAAGAGATAGAAAGGCAGCATGGCACAATAACCATAAGGATTCAACAGTAGCAAGCATATCTTGGTGGTAAGCACTAGCTCTCTACTTGAACTTAAGATCTGCTTAATAAGAGGGAAACCATGCCTGATTTTGGAAACCTAGCCAATGCTGGTGAAGTCATGGATCTTGGGGAAGAATCTACAATGGTCACTTTACTAAACCAGCATAATCTCTAACTACATTTTAAATATTTAGCCTTATAATCACAGAGGAGTGTAGTCCTCACCCCTCATCAAAGAAACGTTTTTGTGACAGATGGAGACCACCATAGAAAATCACAATCAGTCAAAATGCAAGGTTGTGGAGCCTAGTCCTAGTAGATGTATCTACAAAAGAACCCCCACATCTAAGGTTCAAGTAACTCTATGGAAGAGAGGCCATGCTTTGAGATTGTGTCTCTTAGTAAGGTCAGAAGCTACACTCATAAAGTCTCACCAATATGACTGCCCAAATGTGAGCTGAACAAGGATTACATCAATGACCATGCCAAAGAGGCCTGGAAAAGTCCACAAAGAGCAAAATAGAGCCAACTAAGGAATGCTGAGAGAAAGAGAAATAGTGTTCCTTAGGGAAAAGTACACCAACTTGTTACCCAATACCAAATGATCAGCCCTGATAACAGATAAAAGTAACATTCTGTAGACTGAGAAAGTTGTATTTAGGAAGGTGTGTGTGTGTGTGTGTGTGTGTGTGTGTGTAAGATATATATATATATATATATATATATATATATATATATATGCATGTAACAATTAACTTTAAAAGGTGGTGGCATAAATTTGAAAGAGAGAAAGGGTGGGTATAGGAGATAGTGGGTTTGGAAGGAGGAAAGGGAAGGGGAAATGATATAATTACATTATAATCTCTAAAAGAGAACTTTAAAACTGAGGTAAGTCGGTAAAGTAGCATAGGAGGATTAAAATGGGGATATAGATGGGAGGTGCAAAGTAAAGGAGGGGTGATGGGGCGGGGCAACGAACAATAAAGACCTTTTGAAAAGACATATGAAAATCTACTGCTGGAGATGCTTTCTGAAATATACATATACATGAAGTGTACTTGAATGGAGTCACTATGTAATAGGGGATACAGCACCCTAACTAGACATCTTAAGTCAACAAGTAAAACCTCTAGTGCCAGAAATGGGTTGGGTACATCTTGTCGAATCATTGGCCAAAAAGACCCCACAGACCACCACTACCCAGAAACATTGTAGGTTACTGCCAAAGGTATTACTCACTTTCCATAACCTGATGGTAAGGCCCTATTGCAGAAGACAACAGTCACTTATGTAACCAATCATGAAGAAATGAACTTGCTAACCAGTGAAGCTTCATCTCTGTGGATTATATCATTCACTGTGCTGGAAGGTACTGTGCATGCTATCAGAGAAAAGAAGTGATCATCAGTTTCACTTGGGCACAAGCCTGGTGCCCTGCAACAGAGATCTGCCTGCAAGATACACCAGTACAACAGTAGCACAGATAGCATGATAGTAAATAACTACCTTGTAAAATGGATTTAAGGCTGAGAAATAGAACCCATACCTGGCTAAAGTGGCCAGGAACCTGCAACTAGATAGGTAGATAGGCCATGGGTCTAGAGGAAAACCTATTACTATTTTTTTTTTACTAAAGGAACATAGCAATAAAATGATGTCTAAGGACACACTTCCATACCAATAGATCTGTGCCTCCCTCAACTCACATCACAGAAGCTCCTTCTTGCAGGAGATGGCAACTGGGTGACTCACACTTGGACAATATCTAGAAAGTAAGTGACTTTGGAGCACTCAGACCTAAATGGGACGTTGTTAACAAACCTCTCACCACAGGCCTCTTGAATCTATAAGAAAGAGGAGGCAGCAGAGGGGGAATGATGCCCCCACAGAAGGAGTCCCCCTGAAATACTCTCCACCATGCCTTGTTCAATTTTATCTCTCTAAAGCTGAAAGCTTCTGGCAAATCTGATGCTGACTGCCTCTGGCACTACAGAGACCAACAAAACTTTGGTATCTGCCACAGATACGGGGAAGGACTCTCTTACCCTTAAAGGGAATGGCCCAGACCCAGTTCCCTGATGGGGCCGAGGATTGATATGCCTGTCTGATACCACAGAAGGTATAGCTAACTGGCTACCAAAAAGATTAATAAAAAAATAGATACCCCCACAAAGCCAGGCCCAACCATAAATACGATGATTAACAATTTACATCCAGGGAAGAGAAATCTCCCTGAGAATTCCCTTCTTTTTCCTTTCCAGGTAAAAATGAATCACCCGTGATGTCTGCTGTTGGAAGTTCTAATCCAGATGCTGGCCTCCGAACTTACACTACTCAGACCTTTGAAGGGCCACTGACAAGAACATCAAACAGCTAGAGACTGACATCACTAATCTGAAGAAATCCCTCGTTTTGCTGTCTGAAGAAACCTCCTAAAATCGCAAAGATCCTTATTGGACTTGATTTACTCTATTACAATAGAAAAGGCTGTGTACAGCTCTTGACTGTGTACAGCTCTTAAAGAAGAAGGTTGACTTTACATAGACAAGACAAGAAGGGTTAAAGAGAGCATGAAACAGGTAGTGAAGGCCCTAAGAAAAATCAGAGAAAGAAAGAGACAGATGAATGCTGGTACAAGAATTGGTTTTCAGCCTCTCCAAGGTTTTCAACCCTATTTCCTCCCATCTTGGGACCATTATTTGGGTTCTTTTTGCTTTTTTCTGCTGGTCCGTGGCTCTCAAATAGGCAGACTAACTCTGTGATACAGCAGATAAATAATTTGGTAGCAAAACCTACTCAGATACATTATCATTAGTTAGCTATGGAGGACCACGAGACTCAAGATGAGGTTATTACTTATACAGGATGTTTCCAAAACCCATCTCCACCCAACCTAAAAGGGGGGACTTCTGCCCCTAGACCAAGCAGAGAGGGGCCACCCAGAACCCCCTCTGTCAGTCGATCTGAATTCTTGCTTAGGCTGTGAGGCTAAGCACTGCAAGGGAATATAAATAAAAGATAAAAATCTATCTGGGTTCCCTGAGAGACAAGCCTGACTGCATAGGGATTGATGTCAAAAGTATCCCCTCTCCAGGAAAAAGACATCAGGACTGGTATGGCCCTCATGCCTCACTGGACAACGACAGGGGGACTGGAGCCATTACAAGGTCCCCTTCAAATACTGGAGTTCAGGCCTCTATCCCCGCCTTTGCAAGATTAGAATTGCCACAGCCCTTCTATACTTAGAGAAGGGAGGAGATGTCAGGGGCAGCCCTGCTTACCCACTGTAGGCCTAAAATCAGCCATAGGCCTAAAATCAGCAATAGGCCTGCCATACATGTATACTAACACCAACTCTTGGGTCTCAGTGGAAAAACATCAAAGCAGATGGCTATAAGCTAATGTAAACAGGTAGCTTTTGTGGAAATTTACAAGCCTGAGTAGTCGTAGACCTTGTAAATAGGTAGCCTGGGCAGACAATACCAACTTAGATAAGGACAAGCGAGTCATAGGCAGAGTCATAGTGACTTGTCCCCTGAACCTTCACCCAGCCGATACCCAGTTCTGATGATATCTGTATTCCTCCTGATCACCCACACTCCAGTGTCATTTCCTTCCCCACATCCTGCCTTTCTGTGTTTATAACCTCTGTGTGAATGAATTACGATTTGAGAAAAAATAAATTAAAAAGAATAGGTATTCAACATAAAAAAAAAAAGAAAAAAGAAAGAGGAGGCAGAAAGATTCTAAGAGCCAGAAGTGGTAGGCAACTCAAAGGAAACAGCATCTTCCAGATACAACAGGACTGATACAAACTCACAGAGACTGTGACAGTTGCACAAGGCCTGAACAGGTTAAAAGATTTTCTTTATAAAAAAGTCATCCTTGCTTACTTTTATCATAGTAACAGAAAACTGACTAACATGGGTGGATGTCTTTAGGAAATTTCAGAAATCTTATGGCTTCTCCCTAACCTTTTAATGAAATCCCAAACTGGCAGAAAACAAAAAGTTAAAGCTTCCAAAGGTTTCCCTTCTCCAAGAGAGTAAATCAGAAAATGTTTCATGTCCTAGATGGAATGATGGAGATTTTGTTCTTCATTCTCAAAGGTATGAGCTACTACTGGATAAATGGAGAGCACTCTTTACCCCGTGCCTGATTACTTGGTCACTCAGACACCTGACAAGACTAGATGGATCATAGATGATAACACTTCTCATGAAGCAAACGATCTGGTGAGGTTATCCAAAAGGACTATCGGAAGTTAACATTTTCTTGGCTTAAGCAAAGACATGTGCTCATGGTCTTGACCATAATGTTAACATCATGTCTCAATATAGTTCTCATTATAGAGGGATCTTGATACCCAGAGCCTTCTCTCAAAGGTTAGTGGTCCATTCTATTAACTGTCACTTTAATTGCACTCAAGGAGGAGAAAGCAGACATAAGGATAATCTTAGGATTCACGTGCTGGGCAGAAAGTGGGAGGTTAACCCTACGAAGAGTCAGGAGCTTGTCACGTTGGTGATGTTTCAGAATTTTGCTTGTGGCATGTGAAGATTCTTTCAAAGAAACAGGGAAGCCCTTCCTCCTTGCTCACTTTGATACTTAGTAAGTATGCCTATTAACCCTGGCTGGATGTTGAAAACGCATTCCACATTCAGCAATTAAAATCACAGAGTCACTTATCAGTCGACTCAGGTAGAAACTAGCTTTGAGTAAAAGTTCTGAGCAAATTTTAATCATGGTTACAAGCATCTTTGTCACATAGAATGTGTGATCCAGAATACCCCATGTTGCTAGAGGATTTTTATAGCTTTAGAATCTATGGTCTTTTGCACACTCCTGCCATAGAAAAGACCTATAAGGTCTTGAAGCAAAGCCATGCTATCTGCATCAAACAGCTACCCATCATTCCCAAAGTGGTTCCTGGCGTGCTAGTGTGCCTAAAAGGAGACTGAGCTGTCAGGTGAGTGGCAGTCACTTGGCAACAGGAACTACTTACTTTGATCTGGATGCCAAATGAAGTCATAAGTTTGAGGAAGAAGGCACAATAATAATGTGGTACATTGTGGAAATAGTATATTCCAGATCAAAATGGGTAAGTTGAGAAGCATGAGCAAGTTACACAAGCAGACGCTGTGCTCATTCCATTATTTAGTTACATCAGTGTCTAAAAGTTAGCTGGCTACCAGAGGAGAAGCAGAAGGAAATGTTAGGGCCTGGTTTGTGGCACGGCTTGTTATGTTTGCAAGGTGACAGAGGCCTCTTGTGAATTACAGTCTGGCTCAGTGCTGTAATGGAAGGTCGAAGGGATATCCTTGTTGTTACAAGCTTCATGGAAAGAGGGAAGTAGCCTAAGGAAAGACTGCTTGAAAATTCCTTGGGAGTACCTGACCAATCAGGGGCCTGTAAACAGCAACACTGAAAGAGTCAGGACAAGAAGGTATGAGGACATTGCATAGAACGGCAAGTAGACATCAGCAGGAAGTGCGTGGCTTTGTGTCTCCTACAAGTATTTCTAGAGCACCTCTCCAAGCACTGATTGAATAAGCGATAAAGATTCCTCACCTAGGGTGAAAGGCAGCCAGCTTCCCTGATGAGGCTCGCATGATAGACCCCAGAACAGAATGCCTCCCCAGCCAGGATGCAGGGAGACAGATTCATAAATATTAAACAGTCACACTAATAGTTATTTAATAATGGCAACCAATACTAAAGAAAATAAGGATAATGTACCACAAGAGCTACACTGCAAGAAGTTATTTCTACAGGAGTCAGGGCCTGTTCCCTTGCAAGCTGAGTAGAAGATAGTTAGGCGAGGAAAGAACAGGCCAGAAAGAAAGAGTGCATATGTGATGGTCCTAGTTAGGGAAGGTGTTTGGTTCAGATGAGCAAATAAGGTCAGTGTGGCCCTAACATTCATTTAAAGGGGGATTGTACTCTTATGAAGCCACAATGTAGCCTTCGAAACTAGGAAAGGAAATGTCATGTATTTCTCTGGCAAGTTTTGTTAGTTTTCCAACAGTGTGGTCCAATACAGAAAGTCCAGCTTGGAATCAGGCCTCAACTGTGTTATCAGGCTCCTTCAATCTCTGGTAGCCAGGGAAGGTTGGTGACGTTCGATGTTGGAATCTTGACAGTTTTAATGGTTATAAGCTTGCTGTTTTCTACAGTGCGTCCCAGTTAGGGTTGGATTAATGTTTCCTCTCAATTGGATTATGGGACAGGCATTTTGAACAACATCATCGTAGAAATGAACTGGACTCAGCATCCTAACACATGCCAAATAAGTACATTTCTATTGTTGCTAGCAATGTGAACTTCAGTCATGTAATTAAGCCAATATCAAAGTCCTGAGTGGTAGTGTTAGCTTTTATTCTTCAAGTACCACATTGCAAGTAGTACTTATCAAACATTCAGTGAACTCATCTACTCTGTCCATATTAATAATTGATAGATCCCATTTTGCAAAAGTTTAGGTAATTTATCAGTACTCTTTCTTATTTTCATACTGACTGAAATTGTCCTGTGTGTTGTGGAAAGCTGCTTCAAGCCGACTTCTGTGATCTTTTGTCATGTCTCCATCATTCTCTGAGCGCTCCCTTTGTGTGAGTGTGTGTGTGTGGGTGTGTGTGAATATGTATGTGAGAGTGTGTAAGAGTGAGTGTGTATGTGAATGTGTATGTGTACATGTGAGTGTATATGTGAATGTGTGTATATGTGAGTGTGTGTGAATGTGTGTGTATGTATGTTATAAATGTGTGTGAATTCGTGTGTATATGTATATTGTGAATGTGTGTGTGAGTATATGTATGTTGTGAATGTGTGTGTATATGTATATTGTGAATGTGTGTGTGTATGTGAGTGTATGTATGTTGTGAATGTGTGTGAATGCGTGTGTATATGTATATTGTGAATGTGTGTGTGTGAGTGTATGTATGTTGTGAATGTGTGTGTGTATGTGAGTGTATGTATGTTGTGAATGTGTGTGAATGCGTGTGTATATGTATATTGTGAATGTGTGTGTGTGAGTATATGTATGTTGTGAATGTGTGTGTATATGTATATTGTGAGTGTGTGTGTGTATGTGAGTGTATGTATGTTGTGAATGTGTGTGAATGCGTGTGTATATGTATATTGTGAATGTGTGTGTGAGTGTATGTATGTTGTGAATGTGTGTGTGTATGTGAGTGTATGTATGTTGTGAATGTGTGTGAATGCGTGTGTATATGTATATTGTGAATGTGTGTGTGTATGTGAGTGTATGTATGTTGTGAATGTGTGTGAATGCGTGT
Source organism: Grammomys surdaster (assembly GCF_004785775.1). Classification (NCBI taxonomy): domain Eukaryota; kingdom Metazoa; phylum Chordata; class Mammalia; order Rodentia; family Muridae; genus Grammomys; species Grammomys surdaster. The sequence goes on from NW_021627801.1 coordinate 11,444, forward strand.
GTATATGTATATTATGAATGTGTGTGTGAGAGTGTATGTATGTTGTGAATGTGTGTGTATACGTATATTGTGAATGTGTGTGTATATGTATATTGTGAATGTGTGTGTGTATGTGAGTGTATGTATGTTGTGAATGTGTGTGTATATGTATATTGTGAATGTGTGTGTGTATGTGAGTGTATGTATGTTGTGAATGTGTGTGAATGCGTGTGTATATGTATATTTTGAATGTGTGTGTATATGTTGCCTGTGTTATCGATGTGTGTGTGTATATGTGAGTGTGCATACATGTGTGCAAGCACATGTGCATGTGTTTCCTGTTTTATTCTGGAAACTTAGTCTTCCAAGCACCCTGGATCCAGTTTGGAAACTTCAAGTCTGATTGGATAGGTTCATGGCTGATGTCAGGCTCTGAGAGGTAAAAGACTATACATAGAAATACATCTAGTTCTTATCACACCCTTATCTGTATCTATTTATATGGCTTTTATTCATGTGTATTCAAAACTTTAAATCCAAATAAAAATCTCAAATTTTAACCCAAGCTCTTTGTAAATTTATATATTGATAACTAGATCTCTGATAGTCATAAGCCTCTGACATTTTTGTCAAGTATTTATTTTTCTATTCGATTTCTGTAAGTAATCTGGTGTCCACACACAGTGAAGGTTTCAAGCTGAGCTGCTATTGCACCATCCGGCATCCATGAATATTCACTCTGCTCCATGTTCTGACACCCCAATCCAAAACTGCCCCAGGGACACCCTGTTCACATTCAGCAGGCACAATCCCAGGTACACACTCCTCCTATCTTCCTCAGCTAATGGAAAGGAGAAGGAGAAAGCAAAGAGAAGCAGATCCTTAGATAAGGGCCAAAGAAACATCATACCAGTAATTACAGAACACACAGTCCCTAGAAGCCCTGAAGTAATCCATTTCTTTACACAAAAAAATGGGATTTGCTCTTTAAAAAGAAATTACACTAGTGAGTGTTATGTAAATATGAAAAATTAATCCCAGTGGTATAAAAAGTGTTGACAAACATTTGTCAATAGTCCTTAAATCTATCTGAGCATAAAGGAAAATGAGTATTTTGAAGTTTTTTGGGGGTCAAATCTAAAATGTAAATAAAATATCTGGAGGATAGAAATCCAAGGAAAATTTGAGCACCCTGCACATTTGGTACTGACATCTTGTGAAAATCTTCTGCCTTTGAGCTAACAGTTCAGAGAAGTCACCAAATGAAGAACGAAGTTTTCATGGCTATCTAGCCTTTCCAGGGTCTAGCTGTTTATCATGCCTTTCATACACAAATGACGATGTTGGGTCCCTCATTTACTGGAAAGTCTGGCGTTTCAGATTATGACTGACAGTTAGTGTTGGTTGACTTCAACAGTACCCAGGCCAGTCTCCAAAAATACAGGAGAATGCTGTACCTTCCAAATAAAGACATTATCTTTTTCTTTATTGTCGTCGATAGTTGTCCTTTAGGTTTGGGGTGCTTCTCGATTTGCCAGTCTATCCTGTCTGTCATTAGAGTATTTATTTCCGCAGAGCTCAAACTCTTTAAGAAAAGGGCTTCTCTGATCTTCTGTCAGCATTGGAAGCCCCGGGACTGTTCTCTATACAGTAGTAAATGGGCACACTAGAAGTAGAGAAACAGGTGAAGGCTGTTGAACTCTCGTCTGTCCTTCTCTATCTTGTTGAGATATGAATACTAGTTTACTCCAGCCGCTGAAATCCTTCGCACAAGGAGCTCCAGATGGCAGGTTGGATCAAGTCCCTGCTAGCGGAACATTTCAACGGCACTGGACCCTGCAAAGACAGGTTCCAGGGAGCTTTCTGCAGTACCATCTGCCGGAAGACGAAAGTCCTCCTAAGATAGCAACCACCCTGAAAATCGAAAGCACCAGCCACAGTTGCCACCCACTCTGGTGCCCCGGGGACGAAGAGTGCCACAAGCTGGAGAGCACTGTGAGCAAGCTGGGGCGTGTCCCGAGCCAGGAAGTTTCTGATTGGCTCTTTCTGGTAAACTACTAGGCTGAGGGCTAAAGAGGTAGGAGGGGAGCGGTTTATAGAGGGAGTGAACACCCTAACTAAACAGAGCGGGACAGGTGGGTTTGACTGTGGTTTCTGGGCGTTTGCGCAAGAAGCCACGCGCACTGGTAAACCCGGGCCTCCCGAGGCAGCAGTTTCAAAATGCCCAGAATCTCAAAGAACTCAAGGACCTTTTGCACTAATTCCAGCAGCCTCCTGTGGCTCTGCGTTTATGAGTCCTACGCTGTGAGTGTTGAAACTTTTTACATGACTTCTTGCGATATCTCAGTCCTAGCACGGTATCCTCTGCGAAGGGCTTTTGTAGACTGAGACCCTAACAGGCACTGAGGAACCCGCTCCAAGGCGCCTGGAGCAGTCCCGATTTCAATATGTCATAACTATACCGCAGCTTTACTTTCCATTAAAAAAAAAATTACATAAAAAAATCCAAGTACGATGTGGACCAAGAGATGCAGACCTAGTAAAAATTAAGAAATACGTCCCCAGAAGCGAATGATTTTCACCTCGTTCTGATTTTTAATTAGACGCAACTTAGCACTTCTACAAATTAAATATACAATAGGTAAGAACTTTTTACACACCTCTCTGTATGTATTTCTGTCACATTGAACATGAGCGATTTTACGAGTTTCTTGAGAGCTGTGATCCAGGCTCGGAGGGACCTCAGGACAGGCTGGTTCTCTAGGCTGGTGCTCAAAGTCTCCAGACGCGTCCAGCCTGGCCCCGGGAGCCGCCTACCCTGGCTCCCGTCTGAGCTGGGGCCACTCGGACACCAGCCGGGAGCCCGCTCCTCCCCCACTCTCCGCACTCGAGCCGCCTGGGAGGTGACACCCTCAGGAGTCGAATTACAGCCCCCGCAATTAACATATGAATTTCCAGAACTGACTAGAGGGACAAGGTGAATTTTTTTTCCCCCAGAGCGGGAGATGGAGTCCTCGGCACACAGTAACTTTTCTCCGGGTGTAAAAACTCTTTGATTGGCTCCTCGCACGCGCCTGCCCGCCCCCTTCTTTGACTGAGCAGACACGCGACTGGCGCAAGGAGGGGGCTGGGGGGGGAGCCGGGGGAGATACACTGGCGCGTGCCGCTTTTTAAAGGGGCGCAGCGCCTTCAGCAACCGGAGAAGCTTCGTTGCACGCGACCTGGTGTGCGATCTCCGAGTGAGAGGGGGAGGGTCAGAGGAGGAAAAAAAAATCAGATCTTGCAGAAGAGACTAGGGAGGTTTTTTGTTGTTGTTGTTCAGAGCTTTTCCCCTTCGTTGAACTGGGTTGCCAGCACCTCCTCTAACAGGGCACCTCCGAGCCATTGCAGTGCGATGTCCCGCCTGCTGCATGCAGAAGAGTGGGCTGAGGTAAAAGAGTTGGGGGACCACCATCGCCATCCCCAGCCGCACCACATCCCGCAGCTGACGCCACAGCCACCTGCTACCCTGCAGGCGAGAGACCATCCTGTCTACCCGGCAGAACTGTCCCTCCTGGACAGCACCGACCCACGCGCCTGGCTGACTCCCACTTTGCAGGGCCTCTGCACCGCACGCGCCGCCCAGTATCTGCTGCATTCTCCCGAGCTGGGTGCCTCCGAGGCCGCGGCGCCCCGGGACGAGGCTGATGGCCAGGGTGAGCTGGTAAGGAGGAGCGGCTGCGGTGGCCTCAGCAAGAGCCCCGGGCCCGTGAAAGTGCGGGAACAGCTGTGCAAGCTGAAGGGCGGGGTTGTAGTGGACGAGCTGGGCTGCAGCCGACAGCGAGCCCCTTCCAGCAAACAGGTGAATGGGGTACAGAAGCAAAGGCGGCTGGCAGCAAACGCAAGGGAGCGGCGCAGGATGCATGGGCTGAACCACGCCTTCGACCAGCTGCGCAACGTTATCCCGTCCTTCAACAACGACAAGAAGCTGTCCAAATATGAGACCCTGCAGATGGCTCAGATCTACATCAACGCTCTGTCGGAGTTGTTGCAGACTCCCAGTGTCGGAGAGCAGCCACCGCCGCAGGCAGCCTCCTGCAAAAATGACCACCACCACCTTCGCGCCTCCTCCTCCTATGAAGGAGGTGCGGGCGCCTCTGGGGTAGCTGGGGCTCAGCCAGCCCCGGGAGGGGGCCCGAGACCTACCCCGCCCGGGGCTTGCCGGACTCGCTTCTCTGCCCCAGCTTCCTCTGGGGGTTACTCGGTGCAGCTGGACGCTTTGCACTTCCCAGCTTTTGAGGACCGGGCCCTAACAGCGATGATGGCACAGAAGGACCTGTCACCTTCGCTGCCCGGGGGCATCCTGCAGCCAGTACAGGAGGACACCAGCAAAACATCTCCCAGGTCCCACAGAAGTGACGGAGAGTTTTCTCCCCACTCTCATTACAGTGACTCTGATGAGGCCAGTTAGGAAGGCAACAGCTCCCTGAAAACTGAGACAACCAAATGCCCTTCCCAGAGCGCGGGAAGCTCCGCGACAAATATCCCTGCACCCTTTAATTTTTGCTCTGCGGTGATCGTTGCTAGCAACGACGTGACTTCAGAAGGCTGCGGCTCTTCCAGCCCCCATTCCTCCTACCTTCTGCTTCCTCTGTATATAGATTACGGTATCGTTATATGTACCTTTACGTGACATCTTTTCATACTCCATGCTGCCAATATGCTGCTAAAATGTCGTATCTCTGTCTCTGGTCTGGCTTTCACTTATTTTATACCTTGGGCGTTCATCCCAGTGTGTTGCGCTCACTCACAAATAAGGGACTTAGTCTTCGAAGTTGTTTCCCCAACCGCTTGAAACCCGCATTCGGTGCTTTACTGAACACGGACTATTGAGTTGTTAAAATGCAGGGGCAGATAAGAGTATCTGTAGAGCTTAAACACCGAGAGTGTCCAGCGGACCTAGGACGCACGCACTTCAACACTAGCTGCTGTGCCGCCTTGAAGAAACTCAACTGCCAATTGCAGACCAACTTTTGATTTTAAAAACAGCCACTCATAATCATTAAACTCTTTGCAAATGTTTGTTTTTGCAAATGAAAATTAAAAAAAAAACATGTAGTGTCAAAGGCATTTGGTCAATTTTATTTTGCTTTGTTAACATTAGAAAAGTTATTTATTATTTCGTATTTAGACCCATTTCTACTTATTTGCTTTTTTTTTACATTTTCTACTTGAGATCATTTTATTTTGATTTAGCAAGTCCAGTTGCCATTGCTTTATGTATTATGCTCTTTTACAAATGATAAAATAAACTTGAAAAAATCCTTTTCGTTGTCATGTGTTCTATTCCAGTAAAACATTAAAAATAATTTTAAGTGGCCTTGTAGAAATTATGAGATTTGCTGTTTTGAAGAATGTTCCAAACCTAGTGCCTTCCGGATGCACAATAAATTGTGAGATCAAACCGACCCAGCTTTGGATCATGGTTTGCCTTTGGATGACCAGAATCTTTCAGTGTCCTCACTTCTCAACAGAGTCAACAATCTCCAGGAGACACCAGTGCCCTCTGTCTCCGAGGCTCTGGTGGTCCATGCTGGTTAATATCACTGAGGTTACCTATTTATACTCAGAAAAAATTAGCCGAAAACTTTTCAGGTATACAATACAACTCATGATCTATAGAGGGAGAGATATCTTCAAAAAGGGAAGGGGACAATGGAAAAGAACTTGATGGAAAAGATAGGTTGGCAACCATTGTTTCAACACTAAGAAGCTAGAAGCCTGGCTGTTGCTTTACTATTGCTGACTGCCAATGAAGATTTTTCTTTTCAAACTCACTTCTTCCAACACAGAGCTAGCATTTGCCTTGAATTTTTCCCCCAGAACAAACCAGACCAGTACATTCTAAGTCAGCTGCAGAAACTTAAGTGACCTATGACCCTCATCCCAGGTGTCCATATGGGGTAGGAATCTATTGTGGGATCTCAGGATCTTAGGAAAACTAATGCAGAGTGTGTAGAGAGTAGAAATCAAAACTTTTACAATGCATTTGATTGGCTAATTGAGGTGTAGCACTATTTACTAAACTCAAGTGCCTGGTAAACGTCTCTGAATTTGAGGGGTCAGCTATCAGCAAATTCATTGTCCTTGTCATAACAAAATGAGGGTACCCCCACAAAATAAGGGGGGTTAGTTTGCTAGTTCTCTTATCCTACTCTGTCATCACCTTAGTACAAGGAAAACTTAACAGATTGCATCGGTACAAAAAGCGCTGCCCCAGGAAGCACTGGTTTTCTTCCATTGTGGAAGAATTGCAGAACTCTCTGCTGACCACTTAAGGTATGGTGACTTTCTCTAGAAGACTGTCCAGGAAAGTTTATCAGTTCTGTACATAGCCAGCAATCTGGGAGATGTGCACAGTGGCTAGGGACACTTTCCAGGAAAGGAACAATGCACCTGCCCTTAGATAACCCACTAAGACAAGCATCGGGAGTCTTTATATTGCTGAAAAGCATAACAAAAACAAAAAGCCAAACAACTGCGTTGGATACATTTTCATTTCTCTCTTACTAAGCAAACCAGATAAAAACAGATGAGCAAGACCAGAGAGCCAACTCTTACATATTTTCCTATTATTTGGCTTGGTGTGGTCTTTCCTATGTGTGTGTGTCAGTGTGGGCGTGGTGGCTAGTATTCTTTTACAAGCTGAAAATATGAGAAAGGAGAGGGGGGAAATCCTTTTCCTCCCAAAGAAAACACCCAAATTTTTAAAGCCACTCATGTATACTTTGTGTTAACCAACGAGGAAAAAGATTTCATCAACGTCATTTTCGTTGACTCTGAGAAAAAAGAAACAGCACGGGAAGCACCCTCCTTAACAGCGTTTATAGATAATGAAATGGCAGCTGACCCTACAGTCAGAAAATACCAATGTCCATGGCTACACATGATGCTCCTGATCACCAGATCAGGGAGCCCACCCACAAATTTCTTCTTCAGTAAAAATGAATGGTTGGGAGTTGAGTCTGTCTAAAAGTCCAGATGGATGTTTACTGTCGCGGTGAGCAGAAATTCCAGTTCACCTCTCTGAGTGAGGAAGTCCTGTTTGCCTCTTCTCAGGGAGGAAACAATCATACCAGAATTTCAAACTTTAATTCTATATCATGTTGATGAAAAAGCAACAGAAAATTCTTCTAGCTCATCCAGATGAGAACAAAGTCTGCTGTTTTGTGGCAAATTGTGTGCTCAAAGTTCAAATTAAAACTTTAACCTCATTTTTTTCATCCCATTTCTTTCCTTTTCTTCATTTTGCTCTCTCTCTCTCTCTCTCTTTCTTTCTCTCTACCTTCCTTTCTTTCTCTCTCTCTTTCTTTCTTTTTTAATGTTGGCATTTCTTTGAAAGAAATCCACTCCAAGGTCCAGCAATGAAGTTTGCATAACAAACGTTTGGCAGCTCACTCTCCCACACCCCATTAACAAGCTGTAACATATAGCTGCAGGTTGCTATAATCTCATTAATATTTTGGAAACTTGAATATTGAGTATTTCTGAGTGCTCATTCCCCATATGCCAGACCACTCCTGCCATGCTGACTGGTTCCTTTCTCTCCATTATTAGCAATTAGCTTCTACCTTCCAAAGTCAGATCCAAGTATCTAAGATACTACCAAAGGCATCAACTATGTATGCAAGTTAGGCATGCTTAATATCACCCAAACAAACAAAGAGTCAGCACTTCTTAAAGTAATGAAGATAGATAAATCGGGTTAGTTCTTTGGGACACTGCTGGTGTTTTCCAGAGATTTCTATACTTTAAGCAGCTTGTTTTATATTCTGTCTTTGCCCTCAGCCAACCAACATTTTTATTTGTTGAGGGTTTTGGCTCACCACACTTTTGGAAACTTATTTGATTTCACGGGGAGCTGAAGGAAGATTGTTTTTGGCAACAGGCAAGTTTAACACGTTCTTCATGGGGCATTGGGAATGACAGATCTACCAGAAAGGGAGGGGGAGTAATTTCCTCATTCTGAACCAGCAAGAGACCAGAGCTCTCCTGATTTTCCTATTGATTTTAAAGATTTAAAACTGAGCCCCAAAGTTGTAATTTTATTAAAGTGTGTCCTGGAATATAAATCTCCTGCTAACTTAAAAAATTCAAGAAAGGAGAGGAAAGAGAGCCGCTTGCCAGTTACAACCTAGACAGAGCGCTTGCTGGTGAGAGGAGAAGACCACGGGCAAGGACAGGTGGTAACTGAAATGTTTGCACTTCTTTTCTTGAGAAGGTTTAGGACACAGGGTAGGGAGAAGCTAAAAGAAAGCCGACTGTACTTTTAGTCTTTTCTGCACCCCAGGCCTTGGGTCTCCCCAGGCAACGAGTCACCCCTTTGCTTCTCCGCTCCTAACTGGAAAAGGCAAATGGGAGCAGAGAATGGGTTAAATCCCAGGACGCAGGGGAGAGGCAGGGGAGGAGAGAAGTCGCAGGGAGATAAAGGAAAGGACAGGAACCAAGAAGCGTGGGGGTAGTTTGCCGTAATGTGAGTGTTTCTTAATTAGAGAGCGGCTGACAATAGAGGGGCTGGCAGAGACTCCTGGCCCCGGTGCGGAGCGTCTGGAGCGGAGCACGCGCTGTCAGCTGGTGAGCGCACTTGCTTTCAGGCCGCTCCCCGGGGAGCTGCGCGGCCACATTTAACACCGTCGTCACCCTCCCCGGCCTCCTCAACCTCGGCCTCCTCCTCATAGACAGCCTTGCTCGGCCCCCCACCGGCAGAGTTTACAGAAGCCAGAGCCTCTCGCCGCCCCCCCGCACTCGCCCGGGCCCCTCTGGTCCCCAGCTGCGCAGCGGGAGCCGCCACTGCCCACTGCACCTCCCCGCATCCAACCGCCCCGCCAGAAAAGGAGCTTGCTAAAGCCAGAGCCAAGCAAAGCCTAGGGGAGGGGATGAGGACGGCGGCAGCAGCGGGAGAGCGCGGGGGCTGCGGGCACCTGAAGCAGTGAACCAGCAAGGACCGGGAAACCAGCGCATCCCGCGCGGGTGGGGACCAGAAGCGCTCCCCGAACCGCCGCCTGGCTTGGAGATCCGCCTGCTTGGCGTTCCGGTCTCCTTTCCACCCCAAGATAGGATTTGGGGGTCTGTGCTACTCTCAACCGTTTTAAAAATACGGTTACTATCCTGAGTTTAAAGGCCAGTAAAAAAGACCTAAGTCTGTGGATGCTCTCTTCCACTTGTCAATCACACGCCCCTCACTCATTTCTCCTTTGCTTTTTAAGAAGAACGAAGGGTACATAGATTTTAGGTCCCTCTCCATCATCCAGGGACAGCTCTGCCTTTTTTGGTCCCAAAACAAACTGGACGTCTGTGTCAAATCTCTAGGGAGGCAGGGTCCATTCAACAAGTTCTCTCGCTCCTTCCACCAAGCCTAGAGGCTCCTCCACCTGAAGGCAGACCTATATAATACCAAGGGAAAGTATGGACTGTCTTTAAAAGCCACGGTTCTGATTGCAGTCACGGAATCTAATGAAGAAGGCTAGAAGCCCTGTCTGAATTGCTGTCCTGGGAACCATCCCATCCCTTTCCTCTTGAGGGCTGTGGGTGGGAACTGACTGCTTGTTTGGGTCCTATAGAAATCACTCCAGAGCTAGCCCAGCCTCTACCAGCTCTTGGAACTCCGTGTTTCCAGAAGGAACTAGACTTACGAGGGGTCCTACATTCCCCAGGCCCCATCTGACACAGCAATTAAGGAGCAGGCACCATTCTTTGCGTTTTCGGAGCGATCTGGGCCCTAGATGTCATGGCAGGTCTTTTCTTTTTCCATAACGGCAGATGGTTCAGAAAACCAGCTAGCAGGTTTTTTTTTTTCCTGAAAAAGAAATGTTTTTAACCTGAGACACATTGATTCAATAGATTGGGGAAATAACTTGAATGTGCATTTCCTGGTTCCTGTGGTGAATAGGACCCAAGCAGGCAACCCAAGCGAGAGCACAATCTGTCTTCAATGGACTCCTTGACATTGCCTATCTATGACCTGAGCCTAAAAGTTTCCCTTTATGCCATTTACACTTGTTAGTGTCCCCCTTCCCACCCCAAAGTGAGAAACAACCTGGCTTCTAGGATCTCAGGACTTGGCCTAGCTTTGTTGTTTTCAGGCTATACGGTTTGAAGCAAGTGTCTGCAGGGGGGATGGCAACAGGAGGATAGAGGCACTGGTACAGGAGCTACAAAGCACTCATTCCACGCTTGATCAACACAAGAGAGATAGGAGAGGGAAGTTAAAGTCATAATCGTGATGCTTGTAAAAGCAAGAAATAAGAATTTGCTCAGGCTAAACAAACTATGAGATGAGCAGATACGTGAGGCAGGGCTACCAGGAAGTCCGCAGTTTAAACGGGTAGATTAAGGTCCCATTGCTTTGTAATAATTACAGTCAGAACATAAGAGTCATCGATGTCGATGGAAGGATTAACCACTCTGATAACTGAGAATACAGTCCTTTGTGTTGACAATGGTAATCAGAAAACACGCAGAGCGCCAGTCTTAATAAAAGGCTAGTGTCTAAGGAAACTGCAATTTGCTTTGGTGATTAGATCTTGTACTTCTAAACCCGAGCAACTGTTTCTTAGGCATGCTTCCTCTCTACTTCCTCTTCTCATCAGTGAGTGGATTTCAGGAGACAGCAAGTCTCACACACACACACACACACACACGCTAAAGTAGACCATTTCAGCTCAGCTTTGGAATACTTTAGAATTTAGCAATACTCCCAGAACAAATAAGGAAAATCTTTAGCCTTTATGGCAGGCTAGTATAAGTAGATATTTTCTGTCAGCCACTGGACTATTTCATTTGCTGTTCTGTATGGACCCAACATCTATGCTTCATTGCTTCCTTCCAAGAGAGTTGAGATTTTGAGTAGCTTGAAACCAGTAGAGCAACCTTCAGAAATCAACCACAGGCCCATTTGACCTAAAGAATAATTGTTTCTTGTTCCTTATGGATCCATTAGTGGTATGTTCCTTATGAATCCATAGTAGTAGTTTAATGTCAGAAGAAAGAACAGGTTCTAGAAGAGACCTGGGCAGGTGCCATGGGTTCCTGATCTAACTGTAGTGCTCTTTCTGTCACATCCCCCTGCCTCAAGGACATGTTTTGAACCAGACCCTCTCTACCGTTATATTTGCTCCTCCCTGTCTGCCTCAAATCTGTAGATAAGTGTAGATCCCTGGACTCTTCCACTATACTTTTGCTCCAGAGAGACATAATGCCCTCCTTAGAGCTAGCACCTATCAGCTATCCCGCCTGATAGACTTAAGGGCACACTGGAGGATAATTTCCCTTTAAAGTTATATCTTTGTTCCTTTCTTTTGACTAATACTGGATATAATTGGATATATATTATGATATATTGAAATCCATGTTTTACCTCTAGGAAAAATGTTTTGACATCTAATCAAACAGCACATAAACTTGCAAATGAGGCCAATGTGGAGAACAACTGACCATGAGGTATTCTGCCCCAACTGATACATCCACAACACAACCCTTTCCACTCAGGAAACATTTCAAAATACAAGGGTAGAAAGATTGTAAGAGCTAGATGACCGGGAAGCTAGTTTCAAGATTTTGTTTCCTTCATATTACAGGGAAGCTACACCCATAAAATAACAACCACCTTGATCCTTAAGCAAGACATGAACAAGGACAGCAATGGACATGCCTAAGTAGAATGAGAGAAATCTCATGGGATATCACCCCTAGATAAAAAGCTACAGGCATTTAACAGCTGCTGCCCAAATGAGAATTAACCTTTCCTTGGGATTAATCCCATAGTTGGTTTCCAATACCAAATGGCCAGTCCTACAAACATATACAGGCAACATTAAATGCACTCAGCAGCTGTATTTATACGTTTATTCATTTATATATGTATATAAGAATAATTTGATTTAAAGAAAAAGAGATCATAAATTGGAAAGGGAGGGGAAATGGGGGAAAGGGAAAGAGAAATGTTGTAAATATGGCACATATATACACAAAATTTTAAAATGAATTAAGTAATGGAAAAGAACATGATGGAATGAATATAATGATGAAGGCAATGGCCCCAAGGCATATCATTTCCAAAACTGTTGTTTCCATCTACACGTGGGAAGGATAATAAGAAAATAGTGCTGTAAAGCTTGATGTTTCTCTTGGAAGATGTGAATTTACCTGCTACATTTGTAGCTTTGGATTTATTCAGGGATAACATGCATTTTTCATTGACTTGGTTATCTGAGCTATTGGCTTTTTCCTTTCACCTATTCTGCAAATGAACAGTTGCCATTGTCTTGGTATTTCTATGTTCCAAAAGTTCTGTTCTTTGCCTGTCATGAGTCAATTCTCTGTTTTATACTACCTCTAATGGCTGGGTTGGAACACCCACTAATTTAGATACTTTCAATGCCTGAGCACAGTGCTGAGCTAAAAGCATTCAAGAGCAGTATTCTAATTCTGATAAAGCTGCAAGCAGCTGCCTGAGCCTTAGGATTGGGGCATCAGATCTAGATGTCTTCCTATGTGGTAGTTGTCCTACACCCACCTTCTTTCCTGCGCAGTGGACAACTCTTCAGGATGTAATTTGAAGCCTTTACTGAATTCACATGGCTCCCCAACCTTTCCAGCATCATGGCACCACACCAGTTCCCTGACTAAACACTGATTATTATTTTATGACCTCTTGTCTTGATGGCTTCTAATTCTAGTGGTTGGGTGGATATGACTCTGTGGTATAAGCTCTTTTCAATTCAGCTTTAATTTGAAAACAGAAAATTCTCAGAGGGCATTTTTTGTTTGTTTTTTCCAGAACATCACTTTCCCAATAGTTTCTAAAGTGAATAGCTTTTTATCCTCTACCACAACTATTGTTGGATAGAAAAAATGTTAATTTACCTAGACCATTGGGACTGTATTTGGTTGAATGTTCTCTGCTATGCTGTGGACCCTATGTTATCCAGTTGGTCTGAGAGCTAGAGGGGTGGGAAAGGGGAGCACAGCTACTCAGCCAGATGTGCTCCTTGGGGAGGGAGGTGGTGTGAGAGTTCTAGAGGAGAAATAGGTGCACAGCAGGAGGCATTTGGCAGACTCTCTGAAGCTCTTTCCAAGGACCAATAATGCAACATGTAGGTGAGGACCCTTCCTCCACTGCTTCTAAGGAATAAAAAAGAATGTACTTTATCTGGAGCTCATGTTCTTCCAGATGCTGCCTGAGACAGACTCCAGCCTCAGGAAAAATCAATGCCTCCCTCTCCCTCACTCCCCCTCTCCCTCTCTCCCCTTTTTTCTAAGTACCTCATGATGCAAACTTTCACAATCATACCTTGATTTGAGATTTGCTTTCAAAGGTCCAACTCCTAAAGTTGAGAAATCCTTGCCTTAATCAACTTTGCCTCTGGCACGACAGCAGGTGGATAATGTCCACGAAAGATACATAAATATCGATCAGTGTCACTGGGGCTGTTGGACCACAGAAGACCTTGTCTTGATTTACTTTAATTAAATAGCTTTTAAAACTCTGTGACAGCAAGTATCGATGTACATAAGGTATTGCTATGTAGCCCCAATTGCCACTAATTTGGAATTGATGAACAGATCCCCAACAGGCTGACAGATAATGAAAGGGACCACAGATAAACCATAAATATAGAAACATTCAGGTTTCTTCCTCACTCTCCTAACCTGAGTGTCCCTTCTAGATGAGTGGCCTAGGCTGGTTAGACGTATTCATGGCCTGTCCTAAGCATGCTCATTAGAAGTTGTGGTCCTATCAGCTCACTCTTCTTTCTTCATCTAAGTCATCCAATCTAAAATGAGGGACAGGGACCTATACCAGGCCCCAAATCTCTTAAAACTCCCAGTCCTCCAGGGGCAAAAAGTGCATTTTGGGTTACAGATAGATTCCTTTCTCACTGTATGGGGAGTCTTTCTCTCTGTATATCCCCTCTCCTCTTCCTCCCGCCCTTCATTCTATTACCTACTGCTGCTGCCTACTGTGTCTGGGATTCTCCCACCCTCCAGCCTTTTAGTTTGGGGTAGAAAACAAAACCTATGAAGATACCTAGATGGTAGCAAGATTCTCCTGTCTCAGCCTCCTAAATTCTAGGTTTATATGCGTGCATACAGCCCACCAGTGCTTAAGCAGTGTGCTCTCTGCATTGGACACACACTTAGTATAGTGCCAGCCACACCAGGCTAGCTGGGCTAGCCTGTCTTCCTCAGAATGTTCTCACTACCTTTGTCACCCGACTGCATTTGTTGGTGCCTTCTTCCCTCCTGGCCTTTTAGCCTTAGCCAGTTGTTATTCATCCTCTTGTAGCATCTCCAGCTCCCTATCATGTCCCACTAATTTTCAGTCATCCTAAGGCCTAGCGCGTTAGATCAGAGGTTTCTCAACCTGTGGGTCTCGACCCCCAAGGTCACATGTTAGATGTTTCTTTTATGATTTATAACAGTAGTGATATTAGTTATGAAGTAGGAACAAAATTAATTTTATGGTTGCGGGTCACCACAACATGGCAAACTCTACTAAAGGATCTCAGCATTAGGGAGGTTGAGAACCACTGCTCTACACCTTAATGTATTTCTACTGGTTTTCTTTGATGGGGAGGGGGAAGGGTCGATTTCCTGTGTGCCCCCCTCTTGCCTTGATCTCACCTCTCCAGGCTCCATTCCTCAGGTCTTGCCTTCCCTGGTGGCCCCCACAGTCCCCATTAGACCTAAATGGCCTTTTCATTGCTAGGCCAGCTAGCGATTGCCCCAGGCAAGGCCAAATTATTGCATGGTAGAGTTGTGGAATATGCCGTGCCTCTTAGAGCAGCATCCCAGGACTGGAGAGGTAGGAGGTAGACAGCCCGAGTTGGAATCCAATCTCCTGTCATTGTGACCAGAAAGCTTTTTCTATTCTATTCTTTCTTCCTTTCCTTTACTCCTCTGACAAAGATACCCAGAATCTTGCTGTACACTTTAGCTTTCTCTACTTAGTCTCAGGTAATCAGCTGGGATCCACAGGTCAGCACTGGCCCATCTATTTGATCAAGCTTTAGAGGTCTCTATTTCTTTGCGGTTAGAATTCCTCCCGGGATAGGCACCTGCTACAGTAACCTTCATTCAATGTCCATTTATCTGTTGCTGGCATCAGAGCTCATCAACGCATTCTTCCTGGGATTCCAGAGCCTGCCTGCCGAATACCTCTTCCCTGTTCACCTTTACTTCAGCCCAAGGAACTCGCTGCTGCTCCGCCACTGACCACTAAGGCTCCTCCCAGTGTGACTCTTGAGTCAGTTCTCAGTATTTTCTGTTTCTTGCTTCAGGAACTCTTTCAATGGCTCCCTTTCTTTTCTCATTTAAAGAACAAACACATTGCCCCCAAAGATACTATCTGGAATCAACAACATAATTTTGGCCCAACAAACCTGTAAACTAGATTTGCAGAACAATAGAGGAAATGCAATAAAGGAACTGTGCACTGGAGTCTGCCCAGGAAACTGATCCCTCCACTGGGCCCTGCTGAATTTTTCAGCAGTCAGCCAGTTCATCCCTACCCGCCAGCACCATTGTTTTCTGCCTCTGTAGAGGCTTCAGATGGTCTCATCACTTGCTCTGAAAGGTAAACTATGGAAGAGTAAGGAATTCAATTGAAGCTTGGAGAAAGGCAATGATTTTTGTAGAGGAGAGAGAACTGCACATGGCAATATCCTAGGCTCCCAATGTATGCTCAAGTCTAGAGGTATTCACCAGGACAGCTGGCAAATAGGGGGTTAATCATTACAGAAAGTAGTGTATCATATCTTTTCTGTTTGATTTATACTGAAAGTCAGTAAAGATTTATGCTTCAGGAGAGGATGGAACTGTTATTGTCAGAGTGTGCTTGGCTCCGTTGATGAATTTCTGAGGCTGTGGAGATATGTCATGGAGCATCCTTATCTCCCACTCCAAAAGAGCTGGATTTAGGAACTGTGTTTTTTCACAAGGACCATCTTAGGCTAGATGGAAACTTCTTGGCCTCCTAAACAAAGCTAATATTAAGCCATGTGTAATATCTAACATCCGTAATCCCAGCATGAGGGAGACCGAGGCATGTGATCTCCAGTTTCAGACAGCCTTGGCTACATAGCAAGATATCTCAAAGAAGTAAAACAAAAGATATAACATCTGAGGCTTATAAGAATATTAGAGTATAGCAATACTTTTTTA
This sequence comes from Grammomys surdaster, assembly GCF_004785775.1. Taxonomy (NCBI): domain Eukaryota; kingdom Metazoa; phylum Chordata; class Mammalia; order Rodentia; family Muridae; genus Grammomys; species Grammomys surdaster. Next base: position 27,626 of record NW_021627801.1, read on the forward strand.
AAAGAAATTTTCTTATTGAGCTAGGTAACATTATTTGGCTAAATGAGTGTTTCCTTTCTTACAGTGTTTCTCATAGAATGGTTTCCTTTTCCAGTATTTCTTTTTACTACTAATCATGCTGCAGAGCTACTGATACTCCTCAGGATGCTCATTTCTTCCTTATATTTGTAGAAAAATAATTTATGGACATAGATAAGGATACACGTGTCCTAAGACTATATATGTGCCTGGCATTGCAGGCACATATAGTCAGATCCAGGAAAGTAAGGTTGAAAGAGCTTTCTGTCACCAGCCAGTTATTAACAAAAACGGCATTCATGGTGACTCTGATCATAGGCAGCATCTGAAGCTTCAAGCAGTTTGATCCTGTGATGATTAACTCGAGTCCCTCTAGTATCTCCTGGAGGCCCATTATCTACTGTCAATATTTTTATAGCCTAAGGCAAAACCCTGCTCACTTCCTCTTACAAGGGAGGTGACAGGGTTTTTTTTTCCTTCTCTTTTATTTTAAGTAGATAAATATGTACTCTACAAATATATTTGACGGAGGAGGGAAGAAGGGAGGGAAGAGGAGCCTAGCATCTGCTGCCATTCAGACTCATTGTGTGGTTAATAATTTCTCTAGAATAGTTTTACAGGGTGTAGACTAGATGAAACTAGGACACCTGAGAAATCCAGGTCCAGAAACCTTTTCACCAGTTGTTCATGCACCAAGTCCTCAGTATTAGAAATCTCTGAAGAAAATTTGCCTGAAAAGCACAATCGAATTTGAAGATAGTCCTCACATTCAAGAGAGTTGGTATTTATGGACTAAAACTGCCAGGTATTGTTTATGAATTCAGGCTTTATAGTTTACACAAACAAAACATAATAATTAAATCAATGTATTATAGTCTCTGTGTGTATTTGTTCCTATGCCTACAGGTGAGTGTGTATATGCATGTCTGTGCTTGAGGTCAAAGGTCAACCTTGGGTGTCCTTTCTCAGGCTTCAACCATCTTACTTTTTGAGACAAGGTGTCCCACTGACCTGGAGCCCACCTGTTAGTCTAAGCTGCCCAGCCAGTGAGCCCATGGAATAGGCCTGCCTTTCTTCTCCAGCGCAGGCCCACTTCAAACTTGAGTTCTGGGGACCCAGGTTCTCATGCTTGCATGACAAGAACTTTACAACTAACTGAGCCATCTCTGCAGCTCCTGGGTGTACTTCTAAAAGGGGCCTGTTTTCTTCTGGGTACTCTTTCGCTTGTGCTACTTTGATTAAGTAAATGACAAAGGAAACCACAGAAGTGGAGACACATAGAGCTGTGAGCCAGTGCTCTTAGAGATAAACTATGGTGCAGAGTATTCATCTTTGAGGTTTTTTTTTACATTGACAGCACATTTGACAAGAGTTAGAGATTCTTTCTGAGTTGATAGTAATATTCTCTTGTGTAAACAACGGGGACAAGAGATGTAGCTCAATGGTAGGAACTGTTTCTATCATGGATGAAGTTCTGCATTCAATCCCAAGCACAATCAATCAATCAACCAACCAATCAATCAGTCAATTAATCAGAGCAGTAGATAGCAAGACATCAATTCTGTGTTTCTCTCCCATTTTTTTCACTGTGCTTGTAGAGCAAAGACTTTAACTCCTGTGAGCCTCTTTAGTTATCTATAAAATAAAAGAATAATTAAACCTGCGCTCCTACCACATGGGGCTGTTATAAATGTCATGTATAATATAACACTTAAGAATTATGTCACTTGTGTATCAATCACAGTTTTTTTTTAATACCAAATAAGAGCAAAATCTTAGTAACCCAAGAAACAAAGGTTTGTTTCTTTTTTCAACTAGAACTTAGCTGTAATCACATATAGACCTGATGTAGCAGTAACATTGCCTCTTCACAAATGCAAAATGAAAGAAAAAAGTTTAACTACTTACTTCTGCTCACCATAGTGACCAAAACTACCACTAGGCCCCATTCCAATATAAAGAGGCTAGAACAATCCCATCATAACAACAATATCACAAATAGGACTATCAGTGACATTAATGATCATTACAATTGGGGAGGGTAGCAACAAAATAAAATAGAACTCATCAAAAATGTACAGGAAATTTCTGGAAATTAAGGCAGGCATGCATGAAGGACAATCATCCTCCTGCTTTGTGATTTAACTTTCAGAAGTAAACTTACTTTACAGTCTTTAAATTAAAGGTTCTGGGTATGACTCCTTAGAAATGCAGAAAACATTCGCCTGGAAATTCCCAAGATCAAACTAGGCACTTTATTTGTTTGGTCCAGGTCCTGGTTTTTACAAGGAATGCTAAACTGTTTTATATAAAATGTGATTGAAACAAAAACAATTAGCGGCAAATAGATCTCAGTGCTCAGGAAGTTTTTCTTTCTGTGTCTTTAGGAGTGAAGCCAGTGACAGTTGAGTGTTGTGCTTACCATTAATGGATAAAGCAATCATGTCTACGATGAGTCAGTCAGTTCTGAGGCATCCAACCAGGACTTTGAGGAAAAGTGGAGGAAAAGTGTATTACCTTCCATCAGAGTTGGGCAGCAGAGAGAAGAAGCCCAGAAATGAGGGATGTCCATTTCACTACATACACAGAACTTGCATAAATAGAGGGGTACAGCAGGAATGTGTGTGTGTGTGTGTGTGTGTGTACAGCAGGAATATGTGGGTGTGTACAACAGGAATGTGTGTGTGTCTGTGTGTCTGTGTGTATTCTAATTCCATCATGTATTTTATACTCTCTAAATTAATAATGCTCAGAGAAATATTTACATCTTTCCTCTTCCAGATTCTTTGGGCCGCTATGTCTCTTCCACATATTTTTTGCTCCTGCTTTGTTTGTTTGTATTTTGGGTTTTTCATTTGTTCGTTTTGAGACAGAGCCCCTCTCACTCTGAAGCCCTGACTAGTCTCAAATCACAGCATCCCTCAGGCTTGACTCGACTGAGCAACAATCTTCCTGCCACAAATGCAGTGATGAAATTACCAACTGACCCATCACTTCCAGCTCTAAATTAGTTTTAATTTTATTTTGCAACCAACTCTGTCTATACTAATAAAATTTCCTCTGTACTTGAGATTCTTCATGTTATGTATTACCTTTATTTGACAAACACTCCACCACTGTCCCCAGGCCTCATTCAACTTCTGGAAGCCATTTCAACCCAAATCTCTGTCACATAAATTTAATGGTGTCCTGATCAACACAGAAGTGAAAGGTATTTTCTACAATTCAACCAATAGCTGAAAGAATGAGAATCTCAAATTATATCTTAAAAATGAGATTTAATTTAGACTCAGAGTACATTACTCATTAGCATGTCTATTGTTTGAACTATATGATTTCCTCTATTATTTGGATCAGTTTGGTAAAAGGAATGTTTAGTTGCATTGAATTCTTTTGGTTAAGGCTATGTCAGGGTGGCTAAGTGGACAATGATACTAACTAATAAATGTTATAATCAGCATCCTAATTTGAAATATCTAGGAAAGACTATTTTTCCATAAATAAAAATTATTTTTGAATTATATGCAATGTTTATACTTTATTTATCAATTCATTTAGCTATGTTTTCAAAGGTTTTGTTTGTTTATTCATACAGAACCTAGTATATAGCCACATTGGCCTCAAAAACCTCCTGCCACTGCCTACTGACCTCAGAGGTTACAGGTGAATACCACCATATTCAACTCTGCTTTTCTTTCAGCTGCTGAGAAATACGCAGCCAGGTTAAACAGTGTTGCATTAAATCTTAAATTGCTAAAGTTTTCCAAGCGAATTGAAAAATCCCTTCAATCAACTGAAAGTTCGGCTGATGAAACCCTTGGAACAAGACTGAGGCAGCTCCAAGAGGAGGGCATGGCTCTCAGTGTTTAACTCAGAAAGACAAGGCTGCCCACATACAAAAACACCAGGTGACAACAAATAGTAAGTGCCAGGGCAGAAACTCTTGAGATAGACACTAGAAGAACAGAAGACAATGACTGAAGATGAAGTTCTAAGTAACAAAATTGACACACAAAATTGACAAAGCCCTAGCCAAACTAACTGAGGGATGGAAGAGGAGTAAGGGAGGAGAGAGAGAGAGAGAGAGAGAGAGAGAGAGAGAGAGAGAGAGGGAGGGAGGGCGGGGGGGGGGGAGGGGGGGGAGGGAGGGGAGGGGAGGGAGAGAAGAGGTACAGAGATAGACAGAAAAAGACACAGGGAGATAGACAGACACAAAGAGACAGAGAAACAGAAAGAATACAGAGACAGGGACAGACAGACATAGAGATAGAGAAACAGAGAAAGCCATTCATACACACACAGAGTACACAGTCAATACATTTAAAGATGAAATGAGACATACTCCAGTGCATTAATCACAGTGAAATTTAAAGGATCATTAGGAAATATTTTGAAAATTTATATTCTAAAAACCTGGAAAAATCTAAAAGAAAGAGAGGAATTCCTAGACACATATTACCTATAAATTAAGAAGCTATGAAATGATTGAAACTGTAATAAAAATATTCTACTAAGTAAAAATCTAGTACCATAAAAGGACATAGATAAATTCTACCAAACCTTTAAGAAAACCAGTGTTTCACAAACAATTCCATAAAACAAAAACTTTGATACTCATGCTATGAAGTCATCATTATCCTGATACCAAAACTCGAAGTATACAACAAATTTAAAAAAATAAAAACCTTATGGACCAATTTTCCTTGTGAATATGGTGCAAAAATTCTGAAAAAATTTGATCTGTATTAGTGTTCATCTTCATATATTTGCTTGCACCACCTGTGTGCCTGGTGCATGTAGAGGTGAGAGGAGGGTTTCAGATCTCCGGGAACTAGCTACTATTGTGATCCACCATGTGAACCTTCTGCAAGCGCTGCAAATACTCTTAACCATGGTGCTATCTCTCCAGCCCCTCAAGAAAAAATTACAAGTCAATCCCAAGAACTCATGAAGAAGATCACATGCCATGATCAAGTTGATTGCTTTCTATTGGATGCAAGAATTGTTCAACATATAATAGTTAACAAGTATAGTATACCACATAAACTTAAAGACATAAGTCACATAATCATTTCATTAAATTCAGAAAAGGACTTTGGCACAGTTCAACATTTTCTTTTATATCAAAGCCTTGAAATTCTATGAGTAGAAGGAACATACCTTAGCATAATAAAGACTGAAGGCAAGCATGTAGCTGATTCTATATAAAATAGGGGAAAAAAACTAAAAGTATATTCTCAAAAATCAAGAATGAGACAGGAGTACTAGGTGGTTTGAATGAAAATGGCATCCATAGGTGTTTGAATGCATGGTCAACAGTTGGTGAAACTATTTGAGGATTGGGGGGTGGTCTTGTTGGAGGATGTGTGTCTTTGTTGGACAAGGTCTGTTACTGGGAGTGGCTTCTTAGGCTCAAGAAGCCCAGGCCACTCCCTCAGTCTCCTGTCTACGAATCAGAATGTAAAGCCCCAACTACTGCTCTAGTGCCATACCTGCCAGCCTGCTGCCATGCTCCTGACATCATGATCATGGACTCCAACCTTCTGTAATTATGAGCTCCAATGAACTCAGGATCATGGTCATGGCATCTCTACAGTAGTAAAAAGGTAAGAGAAGTACCCACTCTTATTCAATATAATCTCAAAGTCTTAGCTACAGCAGCAGATAAAAAATAAATAAAAGTGATATAAGCAGGAAAAAAGAAATTAAAGTATCCTTATCTGTAGATGACATAACCCTACATTTAAAAGACCCTAATGACTCCACCAGAATATTCTGACAGACTTGACAAAGATTTTCAGCACAATAGCATAAAACAGCATCAGTGAACAAAAGCCAGTATTCTTTCTATATCCCAATAATGGATTTGCTACAAATGAAATCAGGAAAATAAACTCATTCACAATAGCTTCAAAAACTTAAAATATTGAGGAATATAATGGAGGAGGTGAAAGACCTCTACAGTAAGACCTCTACAGTGAGACCACTACAGTGAGACCTCTACAGTGAGAACTCTACAGTGAGAACTCTACAGTGAGATTTCTAAAGCGAGACCTCTACAGTGAGACCTCTACAGTGAGAACTCTACAGTGAGAACTCTACAGTGAGAACTCTACAGTGACATTCCTAAAGTGAGACCTCTACAGTGAGAACTCTACAGTGAGACCTCTACAGTGAGATTTCTAAAGTGAGACCTCTACAGTGAGAACTCTACAGTGAGAACTCTACAGTGAGATTTCTAAAGCGAGACCTCTACAGTGAGACCTCTACAGTGAGACCTCTACAGTGAGAGCTCTACAGTGAGACCTCTACAGTGAGACCTCTACACTGAGACATCTACAGTGAGACCTCTACAGTGAGACCATTACACTGAGACCTCTACAGTGAGACCTCTACAGTGAGACCTCTACAGTGAGACCTCTACAGTGAGACCTCTACAGTGAGACCTCTACACTGAGACATCTACAGTGAGACCTCTACAGTGAGAACTCTACAGCGACATTTCTAAAGTGAGACCTCTACAGTGAGAACTCTACAGTGAGAACTCTACAGTGAGAACTCTACAGTGAGACCTCTACAGTGAGACCATTACACTGAGACATCTACAGTGACACCTCTACAGTGAGACCTCTACAGTGAGAACTCTACACTGAGACATCTACACTGAGACATCTACAGTGAGATTCTACAGTGAATATGCTACAGTGAAAACTGTAAATCCCTGGGGAAAATTGGAAGATTTTTTTGAAATGAAACAAATTCATTTGCTCATTGGTTGATAGAATTATTATTGTATAAATGGTTAGATATATGAGCAAAAATGATCTATAGATCCAATGAAATTCACACAGAATATCATTTTTCTAAAACAAAATTGGTCTCGAAAATGTATCCTCAATTCAACAAGACTAAGCCTTTGGGGGAAAAAAAACTTGAGGGAAAAAGACGTATAGTTCTTCTTTTTAAGTATAAACTTCTATGGATTTATTCTTTTAAAATTTTTTTATGAATTCTTTGAGAATTTCCTATAATATATTTTGATTATATTCAGTGTCTCCCCCAACTTCTCCCTTATCTACCCTCTTTCTCTACTCAACCAACTTTGTGTTTTTTCCTTTTGTAACCAATTTACTCAAATTTTCACTGCATATGTAGTTTAAGGTCATCTGGTGGAACACTATCAATTAACCAGGGTTTGCAACCTTAAACCAAACAGACAGTCCCTCTCCTGGCTGCTATCAATCTCCAACAGCTCATCAGCTGGGGGTAGAACTCCATATGCACTCCTTTGTGTAGGTCGTGTGCATGTTGTTACAACTGCTGTGAGTTCACATGTGCTACTATATTGTTTCGGACCCCTCTTCAAACTATGTTAATCATCTACTGCATAAAGAAACTTCTCTGATGAAAATTGAGAGATACTTTTTAATCCCTTATACCACTACATTCTATCTGTCCTCCTTGAAAGATGCCTTCCATGGCATGGTATCTTACCAATTTTACTGACATCTATGACATCTAGCAGTGTTTCAAGTAAAATATATAAATCTGTACACTGAAAGCTAATGATCACAAATGAGAGAAAACATGCTGTATTTGTCTAGATCTGGCTTATGTCACAAAGAATAATTGTTTCCAGCCCTACAAATTTACCTGTGAATTTCATAGCTATATTTTTCCTCAGCAGATTAATAATATTTCACTGCAAAGATGTACCATATTTTCATTATCCACTCATTAATTAATGGATATCTTGATTGTTGCCATTTCCTGGCTATTGTTAATAGAGCATCAGTGAACAAGGATGATCAATTATTTGTACAATAGGATATAGTATTTCTTGGATGTGTTCTCCAAGTGTTACAGTTTACCAGGGGTAGATCTATTTCTTGCACTTAAAAAAAATCTCCACAATGATGTCCACAGTAGCTATACCAGTTTGCACTTCTACCGGCTGTGAATAATGGCTTCCCTTTCCCCACACTCACACAACATGTGTAATCACCAGTTTTTCAGGTCTTATACATTCTTACTTGGGTATGATGAAATCTCAACATAATTTTAATTTACATTTCCATCATTATTAAGTATATTGAACATTTTTCTCAGCCATTCCTATTTCATCTTTGAGCACTCTCTGCTTAATTCTATGTTGCATTTTCAAATGTATCATTTTGTTTTCTTGTTTAAATGTTTGTGCTCTTTGTGCTTTCTAGATACTAACCCTCTGTCAGATGTATGGCTTGTAAAAAACTTCCTATTAGGCAAGCTGCATCTTCACTTGAATAGTGGTGTCCTTTGCTGAACAGAAACTGTTCAGAAACTTATTTCCTATGTGAAAAGTTTAAGCATGTTCTCTATGTTCTGCTTTATCAGATTCAGAGTATTGGGTCCTATGTTGAAGTCCTTAATTTCTTTGAAGCTGAGTTTTGTGAAAGGTAAAATGTAAGAATCTATTTTACTCTTTATATAGAGCTATTTGGTTTGACCAATACCATTTGTTGAAAGTGCTGTCTTTTCTCTATTGTATATAATTGGCCTCTGTCAAAACTAAGGTGGTTGTATGACTGTGCATATGTGTGCTTCAATCCTATTCCATTTATCAACAAGCCTCTTTCCATCCCAGTACCACATCAGTACCATTCCCATTACTATAGCTCTGTAGGACAGCATTTTATTGCTGTTGTTCAAAATTATTTTGCCTGTCTTGGGTCCTTTGTATTTCCCTATAAGATGTAAGATTAGTTCTTCAATTTATATGAAGAATTACATTGGAGTTTTGGTGGCAGTTGCATTGAATCTGTGGATTACTTTTGGTAGGATGGCCATGCTCAAACTAATACTTCTAATACCCCATAAGAAAGGGAGGTCTTTCCATCTTCTAATAATTTATTACATTTCTTTCTTCAGTACCTTAAAGTTTTCTTTGTACAAGTCTTTCACTTCCATGACATCTTCCCACAACTGTTCCATTGGTGTGGAGAGGCACCACGACCAAGGCAACTCTTATTAAAGAAAGCATTTAACTGAGAGTTTGCTTGCAGTTTCAGAGGTTTAGTCCATTATCATCATACCAGAGAGCATGCAGGTAAACATGATGTGCAGAAGTAACTGAGCAACATTCTGATTCACAAGCTGAGAGAGACTGGCCTGCTGACGTCAGTAATTCTATTTTGGTCAAGCTTCAAAAATGACATATATAGCTTGATCATGCTAGCCCTTTTTGTCCTGGAAATACTTTTATTCCTGCCCATCATGTTAAAGCTTGTCTTTAACAACATTAACATGTTGGCAGCCAAAGTACATGATTTTAACATGAAAATGGACCCCCAGACAGAGTTATTAAATTAGCAGGCTGGCAAGCCAAGGACTGGTAAGATTCTGTACAGAGCCTTACCAACCTAAGACAGAAATGCATTGCTTTTGATAATGCATATTCCATGACAGGTAAGGAAGGCAATATTGTCAGAACGACACAAGACAGGCTGAGTCTTGTTTATGAAATACAATGGGGGTGAAGTGGGAGATCTTTTGGGGCTGCTTGACAAGAATCTAACATGGGCCAAGGATAAGGAAGTAGGCCTCAGGCAGGAATCTGACATTAGTCTAGAAAAAAGAAATAATTTCAGACAGGAATCTAAATTTTAGGCTAGAACAAGGAAGTAGGCTTCAGACATAAAAATGACTTTGGGATAGGACAGGGAAGTTGGCTCAGATATTTTGGTCATCCTGATAAGCCCTTAGAAACAGTAATCATGGAAGTGTTCACAGAATTTTGTTTATTGTCTTGCTTGCTCCTTGACTATTTGCATCTATTGTATTGCTAGTTCCTCAAACTAGGACTGACCTTAATAGTGACATGTAATTAAACTGGTATAAAAGCAAAAAGGAGGAAGAGGGATGGGATGGGGGTAGAAAAAAAAGAGAGAGTCTGACCTGGTACTAGTATGGGCTTTTGAAACTTCAAGGTTAGTGACACACTTCCTTCAAGACCACACCATCCAATCCTTCTACCACTATCAAAGAGTTTCACTTTCTGGTGATTAAGTACTTAAATAGGAATACTTAAATAGGCCTATAGGAGCCATCTTATTCAAATCACCATTATTTATTTCAATATATTTTTGAGGCTATTTTCAATTAGGTATTGTTTCCATGACTTCTTTCTCTGTTTGATTGCCACTTCTTTAGGCAATAGCTACTATTTTCTGTGTGTTAATTTTATATCTTGCTACTTTACTACATAAGTTTGTCAGTTGTAAAAATTTCTGGTGCAGTCACTAATATATAACATCCTATTATCTGCCAATAAAGATACTTTAAGTTCTTTCTTTCCTATTTGTATCTCAATTTAGCCCTTCACTTTTCCTATTGATTTAAATGGAAAATCAAACACAGTGTTGCAGAAAAGTGAGACTTTGTCTTTTCCTTAACCTTTAGGAAATGATTAGAGGTTTCTGTTTGTTTGCTTGGTTTTTTTTTTCCATTTAGCATGTTGTTAGTAATGTGTAAAATGTATAGATATGTCTCCTGCATCCCTAGAATCCCCAGGATTTTTGTCATGAAAAAATGTTGAATTTTCTCAAAAGCCTGTTCCACATCTAGTAAGATGATCACCTCGTTTCTGTCCTAGATTCTACTTATGTGGTGAATTACATTTGTTGATTTACATATGTTGAGCCATTCCTGCATCTGAAGTGAGCATGATAATCTTTTTGATGTGCTTTTTAAAAATGAGTTAAATTCACCTTTATTTATGTATTTATTAATTCAAAATAATAGCATTGTGTAAATGGTAATGGTTGTGCTAATATGTATTCAATTTGTTTGAGAGAATGAGATATTATGACTTCCAGTTTAATGTTTTTATGGGATTCCTGAGTGTGGAAATGAGTGGCCCTCTGATTCTTATGCCTTTTCTTGGTCTCTTATCCTTCTGTTTGCTTGTCTTGTCCAACTCCAATATGATAATTTTTGTTTTCTTACTATATGTTTTTTGTTTCATTACTATCCCTAAGAAGATCTTCCTTTTCTAATGAGAGATAGAAACTGAGTGGATCTGGATAAAAAGGGAGGTGGGGTAGAACTGGAACGAGTAGAGGAAGGGAAACCATAATTTTGGTGTGTGTGTGTGTGTGTGTGTGTGTGTGTGTGTGTGTGTAAAAATAATCCATTCTCAATAAAAGAGAAAAATGAAAAATATATACATAATCACTTAATAATCTTCATTCATTTTTCTAGAATTAATTCTATATTAAACTAAGATTTATATTATAGGAATATTACTTCATACTAGACTAATATTTTTCTATGGAAAGAAGAGTTTCTACTTATTCTTTGTATAAGTAAGTATGAAGTAGATGTGTACTTAAATTCAGTTTGCAGGTATTTTATTGAGGATATTTATTAATGTTTTCCAGAAATACTGTCCTGTAATTTTCTTTTGTATAGTTGTTGAGTCTTTATATGACCTTGGTGTCAGAGTAATGCTAGATTTTTAAAAACTAATTTGGAAGTGTTTCTTTTCTCTGCTCTGTGGAATAATTTGAGGAGTATTGCTGTTAACTCTTATTTGAAGACCTAGTAGAATTCCTAGCTGAATTTTCCAACATTGGGCTTTTTATTATTATTATTAATTTTGGAGATAGGAAATTGAAGCTTCTATTACATTGGCTATTGTGAGTCTATGTTAAATCATTTACTTCATCTCAATTTAATTTTTTTTTTTTTTTTGGTCACAGATGTCTAGAAATTTACCCATTTCTTTTAGATTTTCTAGTTTGGTGGTCTGAATTTCCTCAGTGTCTTTTGTAAAGTCTCTGTTTTCTTCTCTAATTTAGTTAATTTGGATCCTCTTTTTTGTTTGTTTGTTTTGACTAATTTATCTAACTGTCATTCTTGTTATTCTTTGCAAAGAACCATCTCTTCATTGTATTGCTTCTTTGTATTGAGTTTGTTTGTTCTTTGTTTTTACTTTCCTAGTTTACACCCTGTTTTTGATGGTTTCTTCAAGTTTAAGGTTTGAGAGTGTTTGTTCTAATTTTTCCAAGGCTGTCAAGTGAATCACTAAGTCTTTAATTTGAGAGCTCTCAGTTGGATGTAGTCCCTTTGTGTTATGAACTTTTCTTTGAAGACTGTCTTTATTGTGCCCTGTGAAGTCTGATGTGTTGTTTTCATTTCAATTCGACACTAAGAATTCCTTAACTTACTTCTTGGTTCCTTTCTTGACACAGTTTTCATTCGTAATGTGTTATCTAGTCTGCACACATTTGTCTTCTTTCTGTAGTTCTATTGATGTTGATATTCAGGATTATTCTCATTTGCTCAAACAGAGTTGAGAATGTTATTTCAAATTTCTTCTTTCTGTCGAGACTTACTTGGTGTCTATCTTCTGTCCTAATATGTGGTGATTTTGAAGAAGGTTCAACGGGATGCTGAGAAGAAAATGTATTTTTTATTGTTTGGCTAAAACGTTCTATACATATCTGTTTAGATTCACTGAACTTAGTTATTAGTTATCTCTCATATAGGGAATTTTTCTGCTTAGTTTTTTCTAGAAGAGTTATTTATTGATAAGGATGTGATACATAAGTCAGCTACTATCATGGTGCTCTGATTAATATGTGACTTTAGATTGATTAGTATTACTTCTAGGAAATTGGGTGTCCCTGTGTTTGGTGTATATATGTTTACATTGAGACATCTTGTTGATAGATTGTTCTTCCTTTAGCAAATATGAAGTGTCCTTCCTCATTTCTTCTTACTGGTTTTGGTTTGAAGTCTATTTGTCAGACATTAGAATCACTGCAACTCATTTGTTTGTTTGTTTGTTTGTTCCAGTTACTTGAGATATCTTTTGCCATTGTTTTACCATAAGGTGGTGTCTATCATTAATGGTGAGATACATCTCCTGGAGACAACAAGAAGATTGATACTTTCTAATCTAATATGTTACTCTATGTCTTTTTATTGGGGCAATTGAAACCATGAAAACCATGAATGAGCAATAGATATTATTTCCTCCCGTTTGTTACTTTGTGATATTTTTTGACATCTTTTTACAAAAGGTCCCAGCTTCTGTAGAGTAGGCTAATTGTATATACAATTCTTAATCTACTATTATCATAGAATGTTTCTCTTATGGTGATGACTCACAGTTTTGCTTGGTATTGTAGCCAAGACTGACATTTTGGTCTTTTATAACTTGTAGGATATCAGTCCAAACCCTTCTGGTTTTGAAAGTCTCCATTGAAAAATCATCGTTGTAGCCAAAGCAGTGGCTCAGAAGTGAAGAACTCTTGCTGCTTTTGCAGAGGATGGGAATTCAGTCCACAGTACTCACATAATGGCTGACAACCATCAAACAGTTTCAGGGAATTCCATCTTCTGGTTTCTTCAAGCACTGCATGTATGTGATGCACATACAGACATGCAAATACACATACATATAAATTTAAAATAAACTTTAATGAAGAAAAATTGGATATTACCCTGATTGGCCTGCATTTATATGTGACATTTTTTCCTCTCTATCAGTTTTCAATATCCTTTCTTTGTTCTTTGTTCTTGGTTTTAATATCTTTGTTCATGCATTTAAAGCTTGATTGTAGACAGGAGTTTCTCTTAGGGTCCTGTCTATTTGCTGTTATATATGCATTTTGACCCTTGATCTCTTTTCTTAGATTATGTAAAATCTATAATTTTGTTGAAAATATTTTCTGTGGTTTTGACCAGAGTTTCTTCTTTTACTTATATACCTATAATTTGTAGTTTGGTATTCTTATAGTATTCCAGATTTCTGTTGTCCTGTTCATGGGTTTTTAAGATTTCACCTTTTTTCTGACTGCATAGTCATATTCCTCTACTTTGTCTTAAAGACTTGATGTTCTCCCTTGCATTTGATGCAACTCAGGGAGTCTTTCCTCTGACCTTTATATTTGGCTTCCTGAATTTTTCCTTTTGAGTTTTAATTCTGGTTGGATTTTCTTCAGAGATTCTAGCTCTTCACAAAATTCTGTTTTTCAATCTTAAATTGTTTTCATTATTTCATCCAATTTTTAGTACTCTTTGGTCTTCATTCTGCACATATATGTGACTTGAAAGCATTTATTCATATTCCCTTAGAGCTACTTAAACATACTTATTGTTGCTACTTTGAAATCATAGTCTTGAATATCTCTTAGGGAACATTAGGATGAGAATATTAATTTTTGGAGAAGAAATATTATCTTGATCATTCATTTATTTTTGAAATGTAAAGTAGGTATATGGAATTAGAAATGAGTAGGATTTCTTGATGTAGATACCTGATCTCTCTTGTGTTGAGTAGGTGTTTGGATCTCTGTCTTTTGTTATTCCAACTGATCAGACTTTAGACCAGATGAATAGGATTTCAGTTTCACTATTTGGCCACTCAAAGTAAATTGTATTAGATCTGTAGGTACTTGAAGAGGGCATCAGAAGTGGTCCCAGTTCAGCTAGAACTGGGTGAATTTGTTGATTTCAGGAGCAGACTTTCAGTTGAGTAAGAAGATTCTCACTGTCAATACTCAAGAGTCTGGGTGAAGTAGGCAAGACCCACCCACAAGCAATAGGAGTGGACATCATAATGACAGGAGTCTGAAATTCTCTCTGAAGGGCAGGCAGATGGGACATGTGATTTTTGGGAGCCAATGGGGGGGGTAGGTGAGCTGAAGTGGGAATCTTGGAGAATAATGAATGGCAAAAGGAGAGGCAGGCAAGCACAGAACAGTCCTCAAGCTGGAAGCAAGACTGTGAAGAGTCTAGAGTGAGATGGGAGAAGCTGGTAGGTGTGGGACACATGGCCCTCAGGCAGGTATTGAGAGAGGATAAGGTTACCAATGGACATCTGGGTTCCCCACCTAGGGAGAAGTAGGAGGCAAGATCAGGACATATGGTCCTCACACAGACAATGTAGGGTGGATGCAGATTCTTATATTATCCAAAGTCACCTACAAATCCAATACAATCCACAATAAAATTTTGATTGCATTCTCCACTAAACTATAGAAACAATCCTCAAATCCACACAGAAGGCCAATGTCACCAAGTAGCCTAACAGAACGCAATTCTGATGGACCTCAAATTATCTACAGACCATAGTAACTAAAATTGCTTTCACTGGTAAGAAACCAAAGGACTCAGAAACATTGTTCTACACCTAAGTGATTTTTCAACAAAGATACTTTGGATGCTGGGCTTACTTTATAAAGCAATTCCCATGCAAACATGAAGACATGGATTTAAATACCAAACACTCATGTAAAAAGCCAGGGATAGTGGCAGGCAAATGTAATCCGAAAGCTGGTAAAGTGGAGGTAGGGGGACTGCTAAGGATTTCTAGCCAGCCAGTGCAGCCAATTAGTGAGCTCTAAGTTTAATGAGAAACTATGTCTCAGAAAACTAAGGGGAAGGAAGTGATTGATAAAGATCTTCCACACCAACATCTAGCCTTGTGTGGGCATTCACTGATGCATATTTACCCTCACACAAAGCAAGCAAACAAAAGGTGCATTGTAGAAAAGACAGCCTCTTCAACAAATGGTACTGAGAATGCTAGATACCCACATATTAAATAAATTATATTCATATTTCTCATGATACACAAACATCACTTCAAAAATGGATAAAAATCGAGATCTTTCATGCAGAAAAGTTCATCATATTAGCAAACACATTTTAGGCAATATGTAATTAATTCCACAAAATATGGTGTAAATTGATCCCGAAAAGCTAAGGATCTTAAAACATGAGCACAGCTTGTGATCAAGGAATCTAATACAGTATTTGAGGGAATAAAACAGCGACCTTTGGATCTACCATCATTTCACCTGAGTGATTAATTTCTTTTTTTTTTTTTGCTTTACACACCCTACCATAAACTTTTGTATTTACACTTTCTTGTAACTGACTTCATGGCATTTGCTCTTGCTTAATAATAATCAGTTAACAGCAAGAGCAGGTGTTCTCAAGGGTGCAGCCTTTCCAAGGCATAAAACTAAACAGTTTTTAAAAATCATTGTAAAAAAATGTAAAGATAAAACGGCCCCACTCGAGTGTCTGAATGAAATACAGTGTAACTGTACAAAGAAAAAGCCAAGAGTAAAGAAGGTCAAGGGCAAAACTTGACCTGACATACCACTCTAGACCAATGGTTCTCAACCTGTAGGTCATGACTCCTTTGGGGGTCGCATATCAGATACCCTTCATATCAGATATTTACAGTATATAATTCCTAACAGTAGCAAACTTACAATTATGAAGTCTAAATAAAATAATGTTATGACTGGGAGCATGGCAACATGAGGAACTGTATCAAAGGGTCTCAGCATTAGGAAGGATAAGAACCACTGCTCTGGATTGATTTGTCTCTCTGCCTCTCAAGGCTTGCATTTGATCTGACCCATGAACTGATGGTTTATGTGCACTGCTTACATGCCTTTTTTTCTGTCTCTCTGTGACATGGTTACATACAGAATTTATGAGTAACCATCTGAATTGCTAGAGTAGATTGTCCATTTTTCCTGGTCAGAGAAAGGGGAAATAGAACCTGTAGAGACCACCTCCAGTAGATAGGCACAGCCCCCAGTCGATGGATGGGGCCACCCAGCCATAGCAAAATTTTTAACCAAGAAATATTTCTGTCCAAGGGAAGAACAGGGACAAAAAAAAAATGGAACAGAGACAGAAGGAAGAGCCAACTGGGGACTGCTCCATCTGGAGATACGTCATGTCTGCAAACACCAAACACAACACTGTTACTGTGGTCAAGAGGTGCTTGCTCACAGGAGCCTGGTGTGGTAGTTCCTTGGGAGGTCCAGCCAGCAACTGGACAATGCAGATGCGGATGCTTGGAGCCAACCATCAGACTGAGCTGAGGGAACCTGGTAGGGGGGCTGGCAGAAGAACTGGAGGAGCAGAGGGCGATTGCAACCCCATTGGAAGAACAACATAGGCTGGCCTGACCACCAAGTTCTCCCAGAGACTAGACCACCAACAAAGGAGTGTACCTTGAGGGATCCAGATACATATGTAGCAGAGGATGGCCTTGCCTGAAAGTAATGGGGGGGGAGGCCCTTGGTCCTGGGGAGGTTTGATGCCCCAGAGTAGGAGGATGCTGGAGTGGTGAGGTAGGGAGAGTGTAGATGGATGGGAGAGCACCTTTATACAGGCAAAGGGGAGGGAGGAGGGTAAATGTGGGATAGGGGGTTGGTGGAGGGGTAACTGGGAAGTGGGATATCATTGATATGTAAACGAATGGAATGATGAATAAAAAAAAAAAGAAAAAACTCAAATGACAACACATGTTGATGAGGATGTGGAGAAAGAGGAACACCCTTCCATTGTTGTTGGAATTGTGAACTTGTGCAATCACTCTGGAAATCAATCTGGTGGTTTCTCAGAAAACTGTGAATAGTTCTCCCCCCAAGACTTGGAGTATACTATTCCTGGGCATAAAACCAAAAGTCATTCCACTATACCACATGGACACATGTACCTGTATATTTATAGCGGCTTTATTCGTAATACCCAGAAATTGGAAACAACCCAGATGTTCCTCAACTGAAGAATGGGTACAGAAAATGTAGTTCATTTACACAATGGAATACTATTCAGCTATTAAAAACAAGAACATCATGTGTTTTGCCTCTGACTGAAACAGGTAGAGAGACCCACAGCCAAACATGGGACAGAGCCCGGGGAATCTTATGGAAGAGTTGGGGGAAGGATTGAAAGCCGTAAGGGTGTAGGAACCCCACAGGAAGACCAGCAGTGTCAACTATCCTGGACCTCTGGGAGCTCTCAGAAACCGAGCCTCCAGCCGAAGAGCACACACAGGCTAGATGGAGGTGTCCCCAGCGTTGTCCTCCAAATACCACCCCCCTACTCCACACATATGTGGCAGAGGGCTGGCTTGTCCTGCTGCAGTGGGAGGGGATGTGGCTAATCCTGCAGAGGCTTGATGCACCAGGATGGGAGGATATGGAGGGGAGGGGATATGGGAAGTTGGGGTCCCACCATCTTAAAGACAAAGGGGAGGGGAAAAATGGACAGACTCTGTGAGGGGGTACTGGGAAGGAGGCTGTATTTGGGATGTAAGTAAATTTTAAAAAGTTTGTTCTGTTTTCCAAAGTCGCAGGTTACTGCTTCACTTCACAGTTGTACTCTCGTCTGTAGACTGAGCCTTCACTTATAAGAGTGTTCTCTTGCCTCCCCTGCCCAGTTTACAGATAGTCTATTCATTACACAACCTCCAAGCACTGCAGTTCAAATTCCCTTCAAAATGGTAGGTCTATGCTTCCATTCTGTATTTTTATAGCCCAGCTTCATCACATTGGCTTTTATAAGGCGATTTGTGTGTCTCTTTAAAAGCCGTCTCCATGCTGCTTAGTCTTTTCTCCTGATGAATCATGCCCAAGGGTAATCTTTAAACCACAAAGATATTAATCATTATTAAAAATTAATGTGGTAACCGAGAAAGCACATAGTCTAATATTAGATTACTCACTTGTATCAGTTTAATAAGTATTTGGGGTTTTAAGAAAGTGACATTGAAGGCCCTCTTGATCTAAAGGATAAACTTAAATTAATTGAGTTCTCAGAGCAACAATGGGGTTTAGGGTGAATAAGGTAAACGTAAGGTATGAGAACGGGAAGGGGAAAGTTGCCTCCATCAGGGTAACTATGGTTGACGAGAGAAGTACAGCGCTAACAGAAACAATTATACTAAGAAGATACATCTTACTAGACATAAAGTTGAAGCTGGAGATGTGGATGTGAAATTCATATCTGTAAATCCCAACCTAAAGGCTCAAAGACTTCTTAATTTTTTTTTAAAAGTGAACTTTTTATGATAAAGTACTATATTGGACCTTAGTTGTAGTTTTTTTTTTATCAATTAACTGCACATAGTTACAGGTAGAACCATGAATCTGCTGAGATGCTTTTTTTTATGCAAGAAGCAGACAATAGCCTGCAGAGTGGATTCTCCAGAAGGGAGAGCGGATGTCTCATCAAGATCTCTCATAAGAGAGAGTGTTGTCTCTCTCGTCTAACTGTCAAGGTCTTGCATCAGTAAGGTACGAATCAATCCAAGTTTCAGCGTTTCCAGGCCTCTTTACTCCAACCCTGCCCACCTCCACAGGTGGCCTTTAATCTCAGACTGTCTCCCCCAAAGTTAGCTTTCACAGTGGTCTGTTTGCAGACTCAAACTTTGTGGGAGAAAGCATGAACTTCTCTAGCAAACAGAAGTTCTCGTCTCCACTTGGATGGGACTAAATTAGGACATGTGTCTAGGCTTAAATCAATCTGCTCCAAGAAATGGTGTTTCCTTGATTGAATTAAATAATTGAGACCGATGTTGCTATGGGAAGAAGTCAGCATAAAGGTGATGCTAGGATTTACTGTGTAGAACTCATGCTAGATTTTAATAGCAAATACATCCACAACCAAAACATTAAGCAAGCTGTGGGAGCAGTTACATCTCCTGAAGATGAGAGTACCTGGAGGGTTAGGTCATGGGATAGCAGAAGATGAGGGGGTTGGACCAGAGCATATACTCTGCTGTGATGCATTACTCAACAGCAGTGAAGGTGTTTCATAAACATGATCTACCACGTTCTTGTTTGTGCTGCATCTTTGAAAGGCTGTGTGCGTTGTGTGTACCTGCAGAGAAATTCAACCTTCCAGTCCATCCATTCCTTCTGTAAATTCGGTTGATTCCTGGACACTGCAGAAAAGCAACAACAATAACAATGATAACAAACCATCACAATCAACCCCTCTCAGGAAGATGTTCCTTGGGTTCTACATATGACTGGGTCACACTGTCTTTGCTTCCATTACCAAATAAGCACTCTACTTTTTTCACCAACATTGAAGCTAATGAAAACTAAGTAGAAGATTCTCTTGTATTACCTATGCCTCTTTTGTCCATTTTTTTTTGAGACATGGTCTCATTTTGTAGCTCAAGTTAGTTTAAAAATTTCTAGTATTAGATTATCTACATGTGTCCATAACCAGCTTAGCTCTTGTTATTTCTAAAGAATTTTACCCCAGCACTCAGGAAGCCGAGGTAAGAGGATCATCAGGAACTACGTTGCAAGACCCTGTCTCAAATAAAACAAAACAGAATTTTACCCTTATATCTTCAATCTGAGAGACTAATTATACTCAACTTAAATGTAGCTGAGGAATTAAAATTATTTTGCTGTTAAAATGTTTAATTGCCAGAATAAGTACTATGCATGATGACTTGTAACAACAAATTTAATTAAAAAATAAATTCAAACCATGGCCTTATGATTTGGCCGGACATGAGAAACACTTGGCTACTTCAAACTTCATGTTACATATGGAAGACAACCACTGAGACATCATTCATATAGAAGTGTAAGACCCATACAAGGTGTATGATTTATTGATGGCAGTAACATACAATCTATCACAGCACAGTGACACCCAAAGTTTAATTGATTTAATGTTAGATAGGCAGGCTTGAAAATACTTGAGTTATAGCAGATCATTAGACATTAAGACTGCCTAATACACTAGCAAGCTGTTGTCAACAGAGCACTCATTTTTCAAAATGTTGTAAATTTAGTAGCACTCTATAGACTATTTAGAAGCAGTTTCGTACCCACAGATAAACTAAATACAGACACGAAAATATGTTTCTTTAAGTGTTTTTATTGATTCTTTGTAAATTTCACATCATGTACCCCAATCCTACTCATCTCCCTGTTTTGTCCTATCTACCCTGCACCCTTTCGCCCTCTACCACAAAAGAAATTTTTAAAAAATTAAAATTAAAAAAATAATCAAACAACAAATAAAAAGTATGTGATGAAGCTGTTGTGTGTCAGTGTGTCCCACAGTACACCCTTTTGTCCACACTTCTTCTCTTGCAAATAGTCATTGCAGTGAGTTATTGGTCTGGCTTCCGCTGCACCATCAATACTGGAACCTCACTGGGAGTCCTCTTGGACATCCTGTTGTTGCTCTGTGTCATGGAGACCAAAATTATGTTTTTAACTATCATATTCCCTAATGCATTTAACTGGTAATATAAGTCTGAGGGAAATCAGAAAGCATTTAATAATAATGATCGGTTTGTTCTTATAATGTTCACTGAATGACTATTCTCCGTGTAAAGAATGTCTTTGTATCCACTTGAAATAGAGAACTGAAACAAAACTAAGGCTTCCTCCCTCCATGATCTATTTAGCAATTTATCCATCAACATTTTCCTAGCTATCTTTTCTTGAAAAAGTAAACCAGTCAAATCAAATTACAGTTATAAGTAACTGAAAATATCCAATATTAAGCTAATCTCTATATTTTTTTTCTAATTCTAGCATAAAAGAGTGAAAAATGTTGACTACCTGTAGGTCACCATGAGATGTTATTTGCTTTGAAAGCACTGTTTGTCATTCTCAAGCAAATCTGATGTTTAGAAAAACTCTTGTAAGAAAATTTCGATATGGAATATTTAATATAAAACGTTATCTAAATTATTACAAAGAAAGAGTGGTTACACTAGTTGCTCTTCAACCATATTAAAGCAGAAAGTTTGGCAACAACTCGCAACATCACTTACTAATGTCAACTGTATCTCTTAAAAGCCACTTATCCTGAGTACAGAAAAAGCAACAAGAAAAGCAATATAGGACACAAATTTCCAGAACACAGACCTCTGGAAACAAACAAACCTGATTGGCTTTCTTCCATAAACTATTGCCAAGGCCTTAAGGAATACATTATTTCTAGTATTAATTTTTCCATCAATGAGTGGAGAAAATTAACAGTACTGCTGCCTAAAGCAGTTGTAAGGATTAAAGGAAAGGTAATGTCTGTCAAGAACATGCCAGATTCTCAGCTCAAGACTAAGCTATAATACACTTAGCATAAACTAAGATGTAGATAACAAGATGGAGTGGTTAGGAACTGTTGAGACTGACTAGAAATGCTCAACTAGAGGAGAAATGGTAGACTTGCAAGCATCCTTTGGGATCTGAGCACAGAGGACCTCTGCCCTTGCTTCTGAAGTAGGTTAGAAAGTGAAGAAAGTGTCCAAGCACACATAGACCCGTGTGATTTAGAACAGGTAACGCAGAGACAAACAATGCTGCTGGCAGTCAACTGATGAACAGGCAAGATGAGGTACATAACAGGTCGGTAGTGGTTCTATGCGAGGGTAGATAAGAGCAAACTTTTGCTTTTTTTCCTTTTTTTTAATGTCTTATCTTCCTCCTTTATGAGACAAACAGGTCCCTAGTCCATGTCAGCCTTAGATCCATGACTTGCATTGATCAATGTAATAAAGACTGAAGGAGAAGACAACAAGATGGCTCATCATGTTCACCATGTACTGAACAGCCGTGTACCTGAGCTCCATATCCAGAACCCATGAAACGTTGGAAGAGAACTGACAACTGAAAGATGTTCTCTGACCTCTACTTACACACCTTGGCAATTGTGTGCATTGATACACACACACCAGATGAACACAAAATAATAACGATGATGATGATGATGATGATGATAAATAAAATTTAAAAGAACATAAGAGGCATTGTATGCTTAGTAATAGAGTTACTCTCTGATACCTCAGGGTACACTCCAGTGCTGGACAATCTCCACAAACATTTAGTCCATATCTCCTCCTCTTCCTCTTCCTCTGCCTCCTTCTTTTTCACAGCATCAACCGTAATTTTATTTTCAAATTGGCAGGCACTTGTTCCTGGGAGATATTTTTTAAACTTATTTTGCTGTTAAGAAGTTCTTTGGCCTCCTACCCTGCCCCCAACTCCCAGGATGCCCATAGCCCCGCTGTCCTTCCCTGCAAAGCCCTATTCAATGGCTCTCTACCCTATGGCTGATGTTCAACCCAGTTGTTCAAGGACCTTCTGACTGCAGAGCTATGCCACCAACTTCTATGGGACACCTCCATCTCAGTAGCCATGAGTGACATGAATATTTAGACTTAGACTGCTTTCTTGAAGTTGTAGGAGTATATTATGCCCCCTCCCTCATCTTCTAGCCCTTCCCTCACCCATGCAATTCCCAATGGATGGAGGCAGTAGTTTGAAACACTTTTTTACCTCCCAAAGATTTCATCCTTCTTAACATGTCTGTCTCATTCAACAGATTCTGGTTTCTTAGAGGAAACACTGATGGGCATGATAACCTGTTCACTGTGCTTATTTGTCGCTGTTAAATTATGGAGTTGTGCCTTAATGTGTGCACTGTGAGGTGCTTACAATAGAATGCCTCTCAGTTTCCAAAACCCATTTTGCTTTTGAACGAGAGGGTGGCCTGAGCCCAGTTGATAAACAGCACAGACTGCAAAGAGAACATCTTAACTATCTTCTCCCATGAGCAGGTCTACACTTTGATCTAACCCCTGACCCCAATCTTAAATTCAATGTAGAAATATCATCTCTGAAGAGCAAATCTTAATTAACAGCTTTTGCCACTTTTCCCCCACCAATATCACATGTGAAGAGGGAGTGAAAATTTTATCATTAAACTAAGAAGCTTCAGAGCCTATTAAAACTTGAGTACTTGGAGGTACAGGAGGTGGAGAGATTTTTCAGTGTAAGCATAAATTTACAAAACATTTCTCTGAACATTTTTTAAAAAAATGTCTGAGGAGAATAGGCTGATAAACTCATCGTAAACTGAGAGCATCATAAGTTACAAGTACATTTACTGTACCTAGTCTTGCAAACATCATAGATCAGTTTAGCTGTCTGCTACAAGTCAATTGTCTATCCTATGCTGGGGTGATGGCTGGCAGCTGGGGCACACTGTTTAATACTTGGTAGCCACAGCACCATTAGACAGTATAGTAAAACACAGTTCCACAGTGGTGAAAATGTAAAAAAAAATCACAATTCAAAATCCAAAGAAAATATTCTATAGAACAAATGTAGGCTTTACTCTATTATTGCACCAAAACATTATAAATTGAATAACTGTAATTTAAGAAACATCTACTTCTCTGTTTTATCTAAGTCCACATTTTTAAAGTGGCCACCTCCGACTCTACCAGCTATGTACACTAAAACCTCCCCCAAATTGAATACATCCCTAGTGGGGACTTGACTCTCGGGAATATGGCAGGCAGCCCACTCACTGTCAACAAATAAAAAGTTATCAAAGATTTATCAGAGTTCTCATCCCTTCATTATTAAGTCAAATCAAAGGGCTGAATTACCACTAGTGTGTAACGGGTTTTTTGTGCTGGTACAGCTCAGGGATTTTGTTTTTTTAAACATGCTTTCAGCATCTTCATTTAGAAAAGAAATTTTTTTCACAATTGGTATAATATATCTATAGAAGTAAGCCCCTACCTTGTTCTTACTTGAAGAATGTGGTACCACATGGCAATTTGACAACTCCAGACTGGAAAATAGTAGAAGAACATTTCCAAGAAAAGAAATTTGTCAATCTAGATACAGAATAGTCACATTTTTGTGGTCTCACCATCAAGTGGAGATTCTAAACCTCTCAGTGGAGAAGTTAAAGCAGTCTAGTCTGTGAGCATGACCTGTTTTAGCATTTCAAACACTTGCCATTTTTTTTTAGTTAGAAAAAAATGCAGTAAAAAGAGGCCTGTGTTCCTAAGGATTTACAACTGGTCTTCTGAAAATGTTTCCTGGTAAGTACTGCATGTTCCTTTAAGATTATTGCTCATTGTAAAAGTGGGCACACACGCCAGGCTGTGTGTTAGGCAGCTTTTACTATGCTCCCCGGGTGTGCCAGATCTCTGAGGCACAGAGCCAACAGTGAAGCTGCCATCATTCAGCGGCATCTGTGCAGACTGTGGTGTGTCGGTGTTTAAGCTTTGGAAAATGTCTCCACCTTTTCTTCAGTAATATCAAACATTAACTTCTAGTTTCCCGGAGTGTTAAAATGGCTCAACTCTAACTTTCTAGCAATGTGAAGGATATTCAAATACTTTTTATAAGCTGTATGCTCGTTTTTAAGTGAAATGCTTGCTTGCAATCCTACCATGCAATCCTACCATGCAATAACTGAGTGACAAGTGAAAATACATAAGCATTAATATTTGCCTTCAGTCGTTGGCTAAAAGTTTATGTTTGCATGGTAATGGTCATTCTCAAATCATTTAAATACACAGATTGGAGAGTTGTTCAACAAATTACTTTTGAGTGAGAAACACAATTGGGGTGATGTTTTAAAGACCTGAAGCAGACAGAAGCAAGGATAGATTATACTGACAGAAAAGAGACAGCTCAAATGATTTGACAGAATTATTATATGACTATTTTGTGGCTATTGATGAAAGGTTTGTAGGCTATTGATAGTTCCTGTAATAATAAAGGCTGAATACTAAGATGCCTGGTAGAATTTATCATAAGAAAATACAACTGGGCAAGACAAGTGTTTTTTACTTAAAATTTGGAAAGGCTACTTAGTTAGACTTTCTTGTATAAGACAGTCTGACAAGAAGCTTTCAATAATCTATTTGATAGAATCCTATAGAATAGTCATTTGATATTTTTAAAAAACCAGTTTTTATACTATAGCCTAGACTGATCTCAAACTTATAGTAATCCTCCTGTCAAATTTCTCAAGTGACAGAATTAGAGGCCTATCACTCTTGGCCTTGCTTTTCTTTGAACATGCATTGTGACAATAAATGAACAAAGCTCATTGTTTGGTGTGAAAGCATCTCCTTCTGCTGAGAAGCTGAGAGTTCCCTTCTTCTCCCTGAGTGGAAGGTTACTATGGTTTGTGCCTTTCAGGTTATGTTTTCAGTATTCTGTAAATCCAAGTCTCTTAGGATTCTGAGACACCTGATACACATGGCTGCATCTCTTTGATTTCATTTCCTCCCTAAACCTTCTAATACATCTGTCTGTTGTATAATTTCTTAGATGTCATTGTGTCTAGATAGCTGTACTCTGTATATGCATTTAAACTTGCTACTGTCTTTTTAAAATTGCTTTATTATGAAGAATTGCATAAATGTACCAGTTAAAGTAATCATATCTAGCATCCATTTTTCCCTTCACATTCCACCATATTTACCCCAACACAGCACCACCTGACTTACTTTATTTTTTTTATAATGCATTAAGTCCAGCTGCACCTGACCATATGTACATGGGTATGGAGCCATCAGAGCATGGGAAAACTACCAATAGCCATTCCTCATAAAAAAATTAATTTTCCCTCTCCCAGAAATTATCTACTGCTTCAGTAAAAGGTAGATCTCAAAGATCATCTATTCCATCTATGCTTGGATTTTGGGCTGGCTTGATCTTGTACAAGTCTTATAAAGATGACCATAGCTGCCTTGAATTTGTGATTTCCATAGCCATCTCATGCTCAGAAGATAGGATCCCACAGCATCTTTCCACACCAACTGGCTTTTACATTCTTTTACTTCCTTCTTCTGCAATGTGCTCCGAGCCTTGGTAGTGGTGGGATTAATATAGACATCCTGTTTAGGAATAAACACTATTCTAGGCATGCTCACTAGTTACACATCTGTCCATTGACAGCTGTCCATTTCAAAAGAAGCTTCTGTGACCAAGGTTGACAACAGACCAAGACTATGAGTATTAATGTTAATATTCAGAAGGCAATTTGACAACAAGATCATTTAGAAAAATAACCACAGTAGATCATACCCCAGGGCCTGTGATCTCCCCAGCCCTTGGCTTCTGATGAGGACGATAGTAACAAGTGTGAATTCTCTCTTGTGGAGCAGACCTCAAATTCAATTATAAAATAGATTTATTTCTCCATAACAGTCATATCACTATTATTTCTCGAGGCACATCTTGTCTGATGGGTCAGGATTGCAGCATGCAGGGTGCAGGGGTAGGTAAGACTATCCAGAAGCTGTCATGTTTCAAGGGGTCCAGTTTGTTGATTGCTGTCCTTATTTCTTCCAATTTTCCCTCCAAATCCCACCATATTTCCTTTGACATGCTTCCTCCCAACTTAGTCTTCTTATTTTGATAACATAATCTTTTCCTACTGGAATCTTATTTGGAAAGTCCTTATCTATGCCTATTAATTGAAAAGTGCTTCCTACTTGACTGTCCAGTAGTCTCAGGGTTTCTTTCAGGTCTAATGATGAGGTTCTTGATTATGTGGAGGAAACTTTTGTTCAGAGTAAGACAATGATCTAGGCTCATTTCCCTGCATGCTAAATTTTGGTTTTTAGAAAGCCATCTGGTGTAGATGATGTCTTTTCTACAGTGTGTGTTTTTGACATTTCTATTTTAAAAAATCATGTAACTCTAGTTGCATGGACTTATATTTGTGTCTGCTTTCTTGCTGATACCACACACATTTATTAGTATATTCTATGGGGTAATTTAGTGTGAGCTATAATGCTAGCTCCCACAGAATTCCTTTCATGCATGATGTTTGTGCCTCTATAACACTTTTTGCGCTGTTGTTTCAACACTTCTGAAGAAGCGTAGAATTTTCAATAGTACTGAGTTGAACCTATAGTTTGCTTTCCATAGTTTCATTTCCACAATATAAGTCCTCCCAATCCATGAGCATGCAATGCTTTTCATACTCTGGTGTGTTGCTCAGTTTTATTCTTCGGAGTCCTAAAATTCTCATTACAGAGTTACTACTTCATTTTATTGAATTGGTTTATTTTCAGGCATCTTATTTTGTGAGTGTGGCTATTCAGAATGCGATTATTTCTCTGATTTTTTTTGAGTCTGTCATTGGTGTATAGGATGGCTGCTAACTTAATTTTGTATATTACAACCTTGCTGAATTATTTATCAACTCTAAATATTTTTTGAGGGGTAGGATGGTGCAAGTATCCCATGTAAAGGATCATATGCAAATAGTGCTACCATGACTTCTTTTCTTCTTCATATAATTTTTTCTTTCTCCTATCTTATTGCCAAAACTAAGAGTCTAAGCATTGTATTATTGAAGAGTAGAGAGAATGGACAACCTTGCCCTTGTTCCTAATCTAAGAGAGAACCTTGAAATCTTTTCTCTATTAAATATTATGCTGACTACAGACTTGTCATATATCATCTTTATGACATTGAGTATACTGTTTTTGTACCTAGACTGCTATGACTTTTATGATAAAAGGATGTTGGATTTTGCTGAAAGAATTTTCTGTGTCTAATGAGGTGACAATGTTATTTTCATCTTCAAGTCTATTTATGTGATTGATAACATTTATTGAACTTTGTATATTCTTAAAGTGAAGCACCTAACATTAGTCATAGTTCTACATGTCTCACTGGAGTTTGGCATTTGTTGATTTTATTAACCTTAGTAACATGCTATTAAAAGAGTCAACATTTACATTGGCTTTCTTAAGGTCTTAGTTACATTATGGACTCAAGTTGACCTTTCTGTCAAATAAGATGATCAGGGAATTTTAAAGAAGTATTCTGAAGTAGTTAAAGTAAGATTTTCTCCATCTCAAAAATGTGTGATTGATTTTTCAACTTCACTGTATGCCTTTACACTTGACCTATTTTATTTTTTGAAACAAAATTTTGCCATGTAGGCCAGGCTGCCTTGAAGTTGCATCCTCCTGCCTCATCTTGCCCAATCCTGGGATCATAGGTGTAAACAATTATGTATGTATACAGTTTGCTTTACTGTATGTAAGGTTGACCTTTGACCTGTGTTTGGTAAGGGCTTAAATATAGACTTTTTGAGTGATTTGTAACAACTTAAAACAGCTCTCACATAAACTTCACAGCCTAGAAAGGTTTTAAGAAAAAAGGACAACAAAGTTGGACAGAACAACCCAACATAAAGAGAAGATTCCCAAAAGTAGACCCAAGAGTCAGAGACCCTCTCATTCTCATACTCAAGAATCCCATAAAAATGTCTAGCTAATTGCTATAATATGCCAAGAGGACCTGTGCTTGCTGATTTAGTCTCTGTGAACTCATAGGAACCTTGCTAAGTTGATTCAGAGGCCCTTGTTCTCCTGGTGGTCTCCTTCTTTAGTTCTTACAATATTCCTGTCTCCTCTTCCATGGGATTCCCTGAACTCTGAGGGGAGAAATTTGATTGAGATCTCCTATTTATATTCTGTACACATAAGGTCATAATGTCTGGCTGTGGGTCTCTGCATCCTTTCCCATTTACCACAGTATGAAGCCTCTCTGATGATGACTGAATAAGAGACGGATGTACAGTTATAACAGAATATCATTAAGAGTCATTTAATTGCCCCCCTTTTTAGACCAGTAGTATTTTTTTCAACCTTAGTCTCTGTGCTATCTATTCCCTTGTTCTTGGTTACTTAAACAGTGTCAGGTATGGGCTCCTTCTCCTGGAGTTGGACTTAGATCAAATCAGACAATGGTTGGCTAGGATAGTTTTTGATTCATCTAATTATATTTTTTTTGTCATGATTGGTTATCTCTTAGAAGCCTGGTTTTTTTCTAATATAGTCAGAAAGGGAGTGGATCAGGAGGGAAGGGGGTGGAAAGGGACTGGGAGAAGTACAAGGATGGGAAGCAATAATTAAGATATATTATATACGAAAAGAATCTTTTTTAATAAAAAGAAAAAAGCATATCAGCAATGTATAAACTATTAGGAGACAGTAGTATGTTGTTATTCTGTATCCTAAAATATACAAAAATTCATCAAGTGTATTAGGATTTATGCATATACAGATGTTGCATGATACCATTTGCTTTCAAGAGAAATGTAAACAATTACAAAGATGCAGTATTAAGTCATAAATGCAGAGAATTAACTGTCATACATAGAGAACTACTGTACTTGATTTTGTAGTGCCCCTTCCTCATTATTGTGGTTAACACAAGTGTCTCCTGTGTTCACATAAAATATCCTGCAATACTTTTTTTAAAAAATTTTGTAATTATATTTATGTACAAAAACTTATTGTACATTTTTTAACCCAGTTTAGTGGTGAGTTCATTAGCTTTTGCCTTTTCCAGCTTGGCAATGCGGGCCACAGACTTAGGACTCAGGACGTTGCCTCCTTACTGGCTGCAGATCTCGTCATATCTGTTATTGTAATTGGTCCTAATAGCTACCACCAGCTTAGCCAGAGCACCCCTGTCTTCCGAGTTAACCTGTGTGAAGGCAACAGTGGTGCATGTCTTCCTGTGGACCAGGCGACCCAGCCTGGCCTTTCCCTTGATGATGCAGTAGGGCACACCCATCTTTTAACACAGGGCAGGCAGGAAAACCACCAGCTCAATGGGGTCACATTATGGGCAATCACCACCAGCTGAGCCTTCTTGTTCTCCACGAAGGTGGTGACTGTATTGACTCCTGCTTGGAGAACAGGTGGTCTCTTAGTTGGGACGTCCTCTTTGCCAGTAGCCTTTGCTTCTTCTCTTGCTTTGTCTCTGACCTGAGTAGCTATTTGCCTGTCCAGGGCCTGGGTTAACTGGTTAATGGCAGGAAGTACTTTGAGCCGCTGCAGCCTGATGTATCGGGGCCATTTAATGAAGCGTGTTAGATCTCTTTTGGGCTGGATGTCCTGCCCAATGCCGAAGTTCTTGGGCCTTTTCTCGAACAAAGGATTGACAACCTTTTTGGCCTTCTGTTTCTTGATGACTGCGGGGGCTGGGACCACCTTCTTCCCCTTTGCATTCTTTCCTTTGAGCATCTTGCTTGGCTGGAGGAGAGAGCCCTGCAATACTTTTGATTACCAGGAAAGCAGTCTATCTCTCCAGAAAATTACATGTGTTCAATGAGAAGCAACTGCTCAACTAGTTTTCATCATATGTAATTCATACAAACAAAACATGTTCTCTGGCTCTTTATATCATCAGTAAGGGTTCCAATTGGGAAAAGACTGTAGATGTGGGGTTTTTCTTGTTGTTGTTGAGGAGTCCAAAGTTATAGGCAAAAACTTCTCACCCCAACAAGGCTCAGTGCCCCCAGCTTCTGAGTTGTTCAGGGGTTGGTTTTATTACTTCTAGACATTCATGGCAACGTTTTTGATTAATCATCAACCAATTAGCCAGCTCATCTAACGTTACTCCACTAGGAAGTATGATCAGGTATCCTTCCACAAATGTAGACATGGAATGCATGATTGGGAAGCAAACTGACCCATTTGAAGTCTGGATTCGCCATTTATCATCTGCAGCATGATGTATCTGCTTTTCTTGTATATTCCTTAAATGACAAAAATGTTACTATCATCATTTGTTGTATTGAAATTTAAATGAGATGTTGTTTACTAGTGATGATTAGTACCTGGGATTGGCCAGACTGGTCTACAGAATGAGTTTTTTTGTCTTGAAACAATTCACAAAATAAGATAATTCTTGGGAAAGTATTTTATTTTAAATATATATATATGTAAGTGTGTGTGTATGTGTGTGTATCTATCTACGTGTGGAAGTAGATGGTAGATGAAAAATAAATGATATGCAGATGATGGCTAGATAGACAAGAGATTGGTAGATAAGAAAAACAATAACTTGATAGGTGATTCTTAGAAGATAATATGTAAATATATATATGAAGAAAGGTAATGTTATAGATGATAGATAGATAATAGATAGATAGATAGATAGAAGATAGATAAGGAAATAGAGAGATATGTAGATAAAGAGATAGAAAAATGAATCATTGTCCTTCTCACAGCCGTGAAGAGGAAGACAATCGAGGCCAGTCTTGCTCTCCATGATTGAACTTACTTCCACTGGGACTCTAGAATGCACTCAATAAGAAGAAATACTTTTCTCTCAGAAGATAAAGCCCTTCCTGAGGATATCCATGCACAGTTATCTCACATACAAGCTCTATTTCCATCTCCAAGGATGAGGCTACAATTTTATCTCTTCATATGTCTTAATTTTGCTGTATTGTAACTATCTCACAGCATGAGAAGTGAGATGGAGGCTTTACACACTATGCTTTGCCTCAAATCGCTAATGTCTCAGAATGCTGCTTGTCCTTAGAAATGTTGACCATTGTTAAAGTCAAGTTCTGCCTCAAGTTGGAGTTTTAACATTGTTCTTTCAATGACAATTGTACCAGTGAGCGTTTTTAGAACACTTACCTTGTGTCATTCTTTCACCTATATATTATCACATAATCCTCACAATGCCTGATTTAAGGTATTACTAATATTTTCCTATTTCAGGAGTGGACTGAAGAACGTGCCCTGCCCATAAGACTGGTCAAAAATCAGAGCTCCTGAGGTCACTATATGGAACTTCTTTTTCTTCTTTCTTAATTTATTTATTTTTAATTTAAAAACAGTTTCCCAACATAATATTTTTATTAATTATTTCGGAATTGTTCACAATCAAAATAGAAGAAGAGAGCTGTGGCGATACCCTCTGAGTTGGAGGTCTTCCCTCCCTCTGCAGTTTGTCTACACAAACCAACAGTCTCTTGCATTTTTCTAAGCAATTTGAATTTAATTTCTGTTCTTCCTGAAGTGTGAATCTTAAGCACAAATATTACTGTGCTGTGTTGTTCTTAGGTTAACCTTGTATCAGTGTCCACAGAAGGCAGCCTTCCTGGACGATTCTGTGTTTACAACTCTCTTTCACTTTACTGAATGGCACTTCAGCCTCTGAGAATTAACCAAGGGTCTGAGACAACTTACAACTTGTGATAAATTATTTATAACATTGATATAATTTAGAACAGCACACACTATATACCTCAGTGCTGGTCATGCAAAGCCCCAGGTGAGAAATTTTATTCTAATGTATAGACCACTCACAGTTTTACTTCCCTTGAAGACATCACCCTACTTTTTTTTATTGGATGTTTTATTTACATTTCATGTGTTATCCCCTTACCCCATCCTCACCCACCCAGGATCTCCCTATCCCCTCACCCCCTCCTCCTGCTTCTCTGGGGATGTACCCCTACCTACCTCCCCACTCCCACTGCCCCACCCTCAAATTCCCACCCACTGGGGCATCCAGCC
This sequence comes from Grammomys surdaster, assembly GCF_004785775.1. Lineage (NCBI taxonomy): Eukaryota > Metazoa > Chordata > Mammalia > Rodentia > Muridae > Grammomys > Grammomys surdaster. Next base: position 60,594 of record NW_021627801.1, read on the forward strand.
TTCATGAGACCAAGGATCTCTTCTCCCACCTATGCCCGACCACCCTTACATATACAGCTGAAGCCATGGGTCCCTCACTATGTGCTCCCAGGCTGGTGGTTTAGACCCTGGGAGCTCTGGTTGGTTGGTATTGTTGCTCTCCTCATGGGGCCGCAAACCCTTTCAGCTCCTTCAGTCTTCACTCTAACTCTTCCATTATCACCCTACTTTTTACAGATTGAAAAAATGTATACTATTAAACCAGGACAACGCAGATCATTTCATTAGCATATAACTTGGAAAAACGTTTATCTGGCAAAAGAAGACCCAAGCTTAACTCTCTAAATCCCATGCTACTGGCTTCCCAGAAGTATGGTATCTAGAACTGTTGAATTTCTCTGCAACTCTGTCTTCTCTCCTATAAAACAGAACAACACTAGCCTTAACTGGATTACAATAGATAGTGAAAATTAAGTGAGATTAAATGTACAAAGTTCAATGTAAGTTAAGTATATCTGTTCAAGTAAAATATATCTGTTTTGTTATAATTAGTTATATTCAAACAGATTTTTATATTTTATGTAAGGAGGTTATTTGGTTTAGTTTTTCTTTCTTTTGTAAATGAGCCTCTTCATTTATTATCAGTGTCTTATACCACTTAAAAAGACGTAAATTAAATGCTTCTGTACCGTAATCACGAATTGAAGTTCCACTGTACACTGGAGGCAAATCGAAGGTCGGGACACGGAAGAGACAGGTTGTTGTTACCTTGTCGTTTCCTCTGAGGGAACTAAGGCTGTGTGCGATAGAAAGCTTCAGGCTGCCTGTCTTCAGTGAGGCAAAACCACACCACTCCCTGCCTGAATAACTTCCTTTTTCCCTGCTGTTTCTTAGAATCTCTACCCTGAGATCACCTTAAAAAAAAATGGTAAGAACTAAAATGGAAGCTAAAGGTATTGTTCACTGGCGATCGAAATCACAAGTACAGAAGTCATGGACCACCACATGGAGCTGTCAGGTCCCTGAAGTCTCCGATAGTCCGGGTGGGCAGCTAGGGGCTGCAAAAGGAGCTTCCTCTTGTTTAACTGCTCACTGTTCAGTTTCTCTGCCAGCATTGTAGGAACATGACTGGAACCACACAAAAGCTCACAGAGGTGTCAAACAGCAGGGAGAGGGGCTGAGTTTCCCCTCGTCCGTGAAGGAGTCAATTAAAGAACAAAGACAGCTCTTGGGTTTTAAGAGCATCAACCGGTCCTAGCTGCTAGAGAATTCTCATCTGTAGTTTGAACTAAATCTCTTCACATCTATTTTTTCCCAGAGAAAATGTGATTAATTTGATGCCTTTGTACTTCTAAGAATCATTACTGAAGCATTTTTCTTATGTTTTTAACTACGTGTGCCTCTGTCTAATATTGCCTTTGTAAGAAGTAGACAAAGATCAAACAAGCAGTGCCAGGGAATGTTGGGAGTGCTTGCATGCTTTGCCCTCATCAAATTTTCTGTGCATTATCTTGCTTTCTCTTGTAATGATTTCTTATATGTTTAATCACCAAAATGGCGAAGAAGGAAGACAGAGCAGGAAGAAAGCACGTCCCCTGTCAAGAGCTCTGTCGTTGCTGGTTAGATTAAGATGACTTCAACTCCCTCTGTAAAGTTCACCTCGTAAAGGCATCTTTGTTTCTGCAATTTAGATAAGATCATTTCCATAGACGTCAGCTTTAGCAATGAATTTTCTCTCTTTCTTACACTGATATTGTTTGGTCAGTGATATGTGACTACTATCTGACATAAGTTTATCATGTCTGAATTACTTCTTGTGCTTTTGTACCAGGAGCAAATCACTATGTTTAGATCATTAGGTGAACTTGAAGGTGGAGTCTGTTGATTTTTCTAAATATCAATAAACTGAGTGCAGCAATGTTCTTTGAGTTGGTTAATAAAAATCTTAACTGAACACAGGCAATGTGTAAAACTGACTTAAAGACACATTTGTGCATTGACTGCAGATTAACTTCTATTTACCTCCTCTGTTTTGATGTCAGAACTTGAAACCAGGGCTTTGCCCATATCACATAAGTAGTCTGCCTCCAGTCTACTTTTGTAAGCTTTATTTTTCCTTAACTTTATGTCACAGTTTTGTAAGGGGACATGCGAATATGAACGTGGGTGTGCCCATGTGCTTTGTGAATGTAGAGGTCAGAGGTCAACCTTAGGTAGCTTTCCTTTTTTTTTCTTCCTTTCTTTTTATCTTAACACAGGAGTCTCTCATTGTTCTGATACAATGAGAAAATAGGCTAGGTTGGTAAGTCAACCAACCTCAAGTCTCTGTCTCTCTAATACTAGAATTACGAGTGGGTTCCAAAATAATTAGTGTCTCTTATTGTTTTAAATCCGGGTTCTGGAGATTAAACTCAGGTGTTCCTGTTTGCAAGGCAAGCACTTTCTTAACAAAGCTGACTTTCTAGACCACAATTAATTTTTAATTCAGCTTACTGGACTTTCATTATACATTATTATAGTATTATTTGGTGTTTATGATACTACAGGGGTGAAGTCAATTTAAAGAAAACACAGCAATAATAATTCCTTACATTCTGTGAGTAGGTATCACTTCATCTGCTGCTTATTCTGTCATAGGTACCATCCCTGAAGGAGAAATTATGTATGTCAGCCCAACAAATATTTACAAAAATGAAACTAAAGGAAAAATTTTGTACCTTGCTTTCTTTTAGTCTTTGTTTTGAGTCACTTTGTGGGTTAGAAACACACAGGCTAAAGCAAAATTGAGAATGTAACCTCAACTCGACATTTTATGGTAATAAGAATGGCTGTTGGAGACTGGAAAGATGGTATAGTGATTAAGAGCACTTGCTGCTCTTTCAGAGGACCCAGGTTCAACTCCCAGCTACCACAGCTTACAGCTATCTGTAACTCTAGTTCCAAGGACTCTGACAGCTTCTCATAAACATACATGCAGAGAATGCAAATAAATACCAACAAATACCAATGCAAATAAAAATTTTAAGAAATCTTAAAAAGAAGAATGGCTGTCATTTATTGTCTACCCCATGGTCAGACAATCTTTTCAGTGTGTGCTCAACTCATGCTAGCACATGAACAATCTTAACAGCAACTTTATCGGTTAATCTCCACTTTCCACATTAAAGCCTGTAGTGTACAATGACTAGATCCTGTTCTACACAGGGAGTAGAGTCTTGAGATTTTGAAAATGTATGATAATAAACAGTACTCTCTCCTGTGAATGTGGTGGTGGTGACCATCACTCTCCTTCCTACCTATTAAGTTGGTCCACAAGTTTAAACTCATCATTCAAATGATGTTTACACGTGTATCTTTGGCTGGTTTCTTTTGAAAGGAAAACAGCAAATACTATTAATCCTAATTGTAGGTTCATAATGTATGTTAATCATAACTATAACCACAAATCTCCATCAGCTCATGTGGGGTCAAAGAAGAATTTTGCACAGTCAGTTCTTTCTTTTCATCTTTATAGCAAATCTGGGAATTGAAAGCAAACTAGGTTTGCACAGCATATGTCTAACTACTGAGGCTGGCCACAAATTTATAATCCTCTTGCCTTAGCCTTTTAAGTGCTGAGATTACAAGTGTGTGTGACTCTCCCTTATGCAACTCATGTTTCTGTAGATTACTTGTCTCTCCAAAACGACCCTTTTAGTCTTGCTCCATGCCCTGAATTTCCTTTCATCACTCTTCTCTTAATCACATGGCTGATGCTGTGGTTTAGCTTTCTTTCAGTAAATCAATGTAAGTGTAACTATCCCGTCTTCCTATGAAAGACACCTACTCCAATCTCCCTGTAAATGAAGCTGCACTTCTATTATGAAAGATGGTGTGATCTGCCTTTAGCAAGCACTCCCTCTCCACACAGGCCGTGATTTTTTTCTTTTGGATTCATACTTTGCCAATTCCACACCACAGACTTCTTCCTTTCAATGCACTGCGCTTATACTTCAATACATAAGCCTGCTTATAGCTCTACTAAAAGGAAGGTTTAAAGCAAAAGATAGAATCAAGGCATATCTTTTTTTGTGATTTCAACTGGTGAGAAAATTCAAAGAAAACAGAACAACAAAAACCAAAGACACCTATTAATGCAACTAAATATCCACCAAATATTTCATGAATGAAGCACAATGACTTTTTTCTGTGTTTAATGACTAGCACAAAATGTTCAGCATATAGTAAATGTTTATTCAAACAAAAATCTAGATTTCTAGTTATTTAACAAAGCTGAGGGCCCTGAACCCTACCATACTTACAGACAACCTTATCTTGGGAGCCTCATACACCAGGGCTCAGGAGGACTGAATTAGATGACCTTGCTTCGAAGCCTTCTGATCTCTGTCACCATCTTCAAAGTCTGAATAGGATGATGGGACCTGCAAGGAGTTCTTTCACCTCAATATTCAGAAACTGAAAAAGAAGCAGGACACACTGGACAAAGTCATCTCCCAAGTAATATGTGAGGGCTACAGTGTGGGCAAATTAAAGGGCCACCTCTCTCAGGTCCATAAGAACAATGATATCAAGGATATAAGGAATTATGGCTGGGCAAGCTAACTGTACTACAAGATGTTCACACCAAGGGGTTATACCAAGACTTTGGTCTGCCCATGAATGACTGACTCAGCAGAGTCTTGAAGACTCTTGTTCACAGGGCACGGGGATAAGCAGATGCGAGCATGAGAAATAGAGTCCAGTTGGTGTCATCACATGGTTTCTAGAGAGAAAATATTAAAAGCCTAAAATTTTCTACACAACCCAAATGAAGTTGGGGTGGATCCCAGAGAGGACAGCTTTGAAAGGAAGGGGTATTTTGAGGTCTACGGTTTTTAAGTGTCCTAGTAGTTCTTATAAATAAATGTGTGTCCTTGTAGGCTTAGATTTTTCAAAACTTACTTTTAATGAGGCTTTTTAAATGCTTTAATGTTCCTTCTAGCCCACCATCCACCAGAGGTAGAGGAAAGGAAAAGTTAATAGAGCAAAGGAGGATATGAACATGCTTAGAAATATTTCTTTGGAGCAAATCTAATCTGCATTGTCAGGATATCAGATGTTCAGTTCACAAGAATCATCAGTGGCATTTCTATCCACTTGCAACACCATTCACGTGTCAGCAAAGGTAGTCCAATCCAGAAGGAACTGCAAGGTTCTGCTTATTGGCCCAAGTCCAGTGAAGCATTAAGAAGCCACTGGAACACCACCAGAAGTCTTTCACTGTGTTTCTCTCTATGAAATCATGACAAACAATGACCAACAAAGAATGATAAAGTGTACCAATGTCATCCAGCACTGTCCATTGGGCTATATCATTTGCTCTTTCAAGAATCTGCTCTAGCAAAACATCACATGCCCTCTTTCCAGGATGCTTCCAGAAAAAAAACACCATGGGTCTGTTCTTAGCAAACCATCCTCCCACATATCTGATTTAGCAAAACCATCCTCTCATAAGACAGTTTCCAGACAAACATCATATGACACAACTGCCTCTCCAAAGAAACCAGAAATTTCCACTTCATGTCCTCTTTGCAAAAAAAAAAAAAAAAAAATCAGTGCACTCTCAGAATAGAACCCTCAAATCTGATTTATAGATGGAGACTATTAATATTCCTGGGCAGAAGATGTGACTTTAGATGACATGTAAGGAGTTGGAAAGATGGCTCAGTAGATAAAGGTACTTGCTGCCAAGCTTGATGACCTGAGTTTGATTCCTGGATCCCACATGATGAAAGGACAGATAACAGACTCCTTCAAGTTGTTACAAGTACTCCATGACACCCATGTGCCCATATACATAGACATGTGTGTGCGCGTGCGCACACACACACATATCTATATCTATGTATATAGATATGAGACACACACATCTATATCTATGTATATAGATATGAGAGAGAGAGAGAGAGAGAGAGAGAGAGAGAGAGAATAGATAAATGTAAAATATGGGCAAAACATGATTAAAGCTATACAGGGAATATCCTCGGAAAGTGTAACTGCCGTAGCCTAGAGTTGAGATGAAGTACCCCAAGGTTTGCTGACACCATTTCTAAAATTCTATGTTGTTTAAATATGAGTGAGATTAGGAGGTGTGACCTTGTTGGAGTAGGTGTTTCACTGTGGGTGTGGGCTTTAAGACTTTCATTCTAGCTGCCTGGAAGCCAGTATTCTGCTAGCAGCCTTCAGATGAAGATGTAGAACTCTCAGCTCCTCCTGCACCATGCCTGCCTGGATGCATGTTCCTGCCTTGGTGATAATGGCCTGAACCTCTGAACGTGTAAGCCAGCCCCAATTAAATGTTGTCATTATAAGAAAAAAAAATATGAGTGAGGTAAAGGTGTTTGGGTACATGTCTAATTCTTTCATCTAACAGTCATGTATAAAAGCTAGAGAAGTGGCACCACCAGAAAAATAGATTCTCATAGAAAAAAAATTCTCTTAAACTTTATTTTTAGAAATTGAAACTAGATAATGACTTATACTAAAAGAGGCATCAAAAGAAGAAACTATGAAACAATTTAGTAATCCTTCTATGGGCTATCTAGATTTCATCTCAGGTTTTTTGTTTGTTTTATTTTCGTTTTTTGAAATCTTAGTACACTTCATTTACATTACAAATATAAACAAACAGATTTTTAAAAAGCTTCGGTTCCCAGCTTTAAATTTTTCTCCTGATGGAAGTATGAGAGACAATCTATGTGCTAAGCTCTCCTCTATCTCTGATTTCCCCATCACTACTTTGAAAGTTCTCATCGAGGACAATGTAGCCTCTTAAGTTGACACAATCCTTGACGTCTGCACAGCAGTTGGAAGCCTCTCTGTGTGGATTCCCACGTATCATAACCCCGCTTCTTGATTCTTTGCATCTTCCGTAGCAACTTCTACTCAGTTCTGTTACTCTTCCCATTTCATTTTGTAACTTATGATGAGCTTGAAATGCACATGCTAAACATCGTAACCCTAAATGCTGATGTCAAGGGTCAACATCCCCAAAGTCTAAAAATACTTGTGGCTCAGAGGTTAGGAGTACTGGCTGCACTTCTAGAGGACTTCGCTTTGATTCCCAGCACCCACAGGGAGACTAGCAACCTTCCATAACTCCAGATAAAAGGAATCCAATGCCCTTTTTTGGCCCCTGTGGGCTCTACACACAGATTGTATGTAGACTGTACTGTCTAGGCATGCATGCAGGCAAACGCCTATACACAGAAATACAAACAAATCTTGAAAAAAAAGGCAGAATCAGAATGTCAAAGTTTAGAGCCTTGAATATTGAAACCCTGAAAACTGAAATACTTTCAAATCACAATCCCTACTGCAGAAGAGCTACACAAGAGGGAAGAGGGCCAGATGACGCTGCACTACAGACAAACATGCTTGGGGTACAAGCTTGATGACTTGGATTTGATTTCAAGAACTCACAAAGAGCTGAATGTGGTGACTTACGTTCCTAATCCCAGCACTCCTATGGCAAGATGGAAGGCAGGACAGCGGAATTGTTCAGAGGCTCACAGGTCAGCTAGCATAACATATGCAGAGCAGGAGAAACAGCAGAAAAGGTTTTGCCTGAACAAAGTGAAATGAGAAAATCACTCCCCAAAGTTGTTCTCTGATACACACACACACACACTGACAGGTGTGCATCCACACACATCCATGCATATATCATAGACACACATTCATACATACATCCATGCATATCATTTCTCTCTCTCTCTCTCTCTCTCTCTCTCTCTCTCTCTCTCTCTCTCTCTCTCACACACACACACACACACACACACACACATAAAATACTGATTTTTAAGGGAAGTACTGACGCATGTGTTTATTGTACTAGGGATCATTGCCTCACATTTGTGGAACTATGTAAGCCCTACATTGAGTTTGTCTGGAGGGTGGTGTTTGCAAAACAGAGTAAGAGTTAATTGTATTAGGTAGAGACGATCCCCTGCTCTACGTGGGGGTGAAGTAGAAGAATCCTTCCTAAAGAGGGCATTGACCTCCCCTTCGTGCAATGGTTTCTTGATTTGTGAATTAGCTAAAGCGTGGAAATTAGCTGAGGGGCTGTGATTCTGTTTCTATGACTCATTTTCATTTGCCTTATTTACATTTGCTCTGTCATTTTCTGCTCCCACTCTTACAGTACACCTGTTATGAGCAGCGAGTAGTAACCATGCTGCAGCCTGAACATCATCTGTGCTCTACTAAGCATTTCAGACCATTTCTCTTGAATTTAGCCTCAATCAAATTCTTAGGGAAGGGACCGAATGAGCCAGATACGTTTACAGAACATAACTCAGGTGGTTTGTAATGAAGTTCCAGAAAGTCCTTGCTTTCCTCTGAGACCTCTTGAGCTGGACTTCAACTGGTTTCAGTTCTATTGGCATGCTATCTCTAGAATAGCTCATTGAGGTCTGCCCGAAACATTCTACACTTTCTTTGGTCTGTGGCTGCTAATTCTTTCACTGTCCTTTCACAGAACAATGCTAGAAGCCTTAAAACTACATGGCCAGGTTTATCACAGCAAGGGTCCCATTTTTCCATACCAATTTTCAGAAGTAAATGCGTAGGTTAAAAAGTACTATAAATACACAGAGTCAAATTATTCCCTTGGTACCACTTTATCCATTCACAAATAGCATCATAATTGCCTTTCAGTGTGCTCTTAATGAATTTCACTAGCTCGCTTCTCTCAAAAACCAAACATAATTTCTGATAGAGTCTCCTTTAACATTGCAAATGTTTTCAGTGATAAGTTGTTCTAGATTAGGGATTTGACCATGAAACAAGAGTTGTTTATATTTACTGGTAACTCTATCATAGAAAATTTGCCGCATCCTTTGTGTTGGCTGTTGGATGACACTTTACATCTTGTTTTCTGTTATCAAATACTGATAATCCATTCTCATGTTGCAGCTGACGATTCTGAACGAATCTGTTCATGTACACTATTAATAACTGGAAAAATCAGACATGCTATAAACACTTTTTGGAAGAGTTGGTGAACTGTACAAAAAAAAACGAATATTAGGTGATTTCTCCAACCATACCAGGGTTTCAAAATAGCAGGCAGAGGGAGAGTCCAGGCTGCACATGACTGTTAGACTAAACCAAACCATGAAAAGAGAGAGTAAGAGAGGAGCCAACAACCAAGAGGGGTGGTTCTGTGTCAAGAGACCAACAGACCTGTATAGCCAAAATGGTTGAGTTATATAGGGATCAGGCTGAAGGAAGGAAAACACAAGCCCAGCCTCTGGAAGGGAAAGGTTTAGGGTAGGGGCAGGTTGAGAAGTTCTAGGAGGAGCCACAAATACTGAGTGAGCCTTGTGCTGGGTTTGAGTTAATTTATTTATTTACATTTCAAATGTCATTCCCTCTTCCCAGTTTCCCCTCAGCAAATCCCCATCACATTCCCCTCCCACCTGCTTCTATGAGAGTAGTCCTCCAACCACCCACTCCCACCTCAATTACCAATATTTTTCCTTTTCCCAAAACCATATCACTTGTCTACCTTAGCATTTCCTACAGTCAATGAAATGGCTCTTCATTTGCCTGAAGACTCCAATGTCATTGGTGTGCACAATAGGGCAAGAGGACTTTTATTTATCAGTGCTGGTGCTGAACCACTGATTTTGTCACATTTTTGGCCTTTGTATGCATTCAAATGGACTAGATTCCTGTGTGCCCAAACTAAGATAGAAGTGTGGCAAGAAAAGGTGAGAAACTGGGGAATACTTGTCAGTGTCACAAAATTGGACTCAGAATTTCAAAAAGATAGTGTCATGTAGTGACAATATGAAGATATTGTTCAAGGAAAACCACATTGTACAAGAAATACAGAGAAATGTAGTCAATAATATATTGTTGGAGGTTTCTTTATTGGTGAATTTATGTATTTACATTTCAAATGTTATTTCCCTTTCCCAGTTTCCCCTTCCCAAACCGTACACCTCATCCCCCTCCTCCTGCTTCTATGAAGGTGGTCCCGCACCCACCAACTCCCACCTCACCTCCCTAGCATTCCCCTACTCTGGGGCATCGAGCCTCCACAGGACAAAGGACCTCCCTTCCCATTGATGCCAGAAAGGCAATCCTGTGCTGCATATACAGCTGAGCCATGGGTCCCTCCATGTGCACTCTTTGGCTGGTGGTTTAGTCCCTGGGAGCTCTGAGGGCTCTGGTTGGTTGATATTGTTATTCTTCCTATGAGGTTGCAAACCCTTTTAGCTCCTTCAGTCCTTCCCCTAACTCCTCCAATTATTTTTAAATAATTCCCCATAATATATTTCATCTTTATGTTTCTAATGCTTGATGTGTAAATTGTGTAAAGACTTTCAGATAATTTCATTAAGTTCATGTATTTCTATAAATATCCAGTTCCACAATGTGCATTAATTTGTATGTACCATAGTATGTGTATGTTCTTAAAAAAACATTAACTTTTCTCAACAAACTAACAGATGTTTGTCTTAGTTACTCTCCTTTTAAAATGATTTTATTTTTAACTTTGTCTTTGTGTTCGTCTATGGGTATGTGTATGTGCATGCAGGTGCTGACAGAGGCCAGAGGCCTGGGGTCTACATGGAACTGGGGTTACAGGTGGTTGTGAGCCATTCAGTGTGGGTGCTGGGAAATGAACTCAGATTCTCTGGAAGAGCACTATGTGCTCTTAACCACTGAGCCATGTCTATAGCAAAATGTTTGATAAGAAAACAACTTTAGGGATGATGAGTTTGTTTAATTTTGTTACATAGTTCAAGGGTACATTTCATCATAGCGGGAAAGTCATGGTAACAGAAACATGAAACAGCTGGTCACAGCACCTGAAAGCAGGAAGCAGAGAAAGATGAATGCTGCTGCTCAATTCACCTTCTTTTCCCCCAGTCTATGATTCTAGCCCATAGAATGGAACTACCCACACTAGTTGGATAGTCCCACCTCAGTCAATGGAATCTAGGTGATCCCTCACAGGTGTGTGCAGAAAGTTGTTTCCATGGTGATTATAAACCTCACCAAGTTGCTAATCCAAATTAAATATCACAGGTATCAGATGGGACATTGACATTCATAAAAGACAAAGTTACTTGGAATCTTAGTTCTCTGAGGATCTGTGTGGGAGCTGGCAACTTGGCATGATGTTTTGCTATATCTCATCAAAAAAGCTTACGTTGTTCCTTTGAAGAGTTCCAGTGTCGCTTCAGTAATAAAGCTGCACACAGTCACCAACCATGCATACTAATGTGCACACTTGAGTACATTTTTAGTTATTTCTCTGTGAAACAGTTTATCTGCCTCTTTTACAACTAAAATATCTGCATTAGTATGCCTGTGTATGAGGGAATGTCCTCTAGAGGAATAGAACTAGTAGAATGAATATATATTTCAAAGAGGATTTAATGGCTGCTCACTGGAAAAACTGAGAACACTGCTGCTCAGTCCATGTGGAACCTCAGCACTCCAAGTCTGGTGCTGAATGCTTGAAAAAGCTGCTGGTGTTTAGTCCACATGGGGAAGCTGGGTTCTGATATCCATAGGAGTAGCAGCAACAGGGAAGATAAACGTACAAGCAAGAATTAGAGGGATGACAGGCAAAATTAGCACTTTTTTTTTCAGATTTTGTTTATTTTCGCTGCCATCCAAATGTGCTAACCACTCAGGGAAAGGGTCTCAGCCTCTCAGCAAATCCTTCTCGAAAATAACCACCTAGTGGCATATCTCTTAGTTGGTTCTAGATCCAATCAAATAGGAAAGCAAATTGATTGTCACAGGTACATCTCAGTCCAACAGCCAATTACATTTTCTTACGCCAACTGTAATTTCTAAATGAAGATAATAACAAGTTCTTAATCCTACCTAGTATAATATAACTATTCCACATACAATCAGAATAGATAGAAAATCCCCTGAGGAATATATAGCCTTTTAATATTCCGTAATTTAAATATAGTAAAATATATTTATAACACTTAGCTACTTATAGTATCCTAATTGATTTTATATTGCATGGTAAAGAAGTAGAAAAATGAAAGCATAAATACTCACGTAATATGTTTGTACACATGCACAAAAATATTGCTCAAAAATATAACAGAAATATCCATGGTGGGTACAGTCCTCATTTCCATAACTTGTTATGTGGCCTTAGCTGGTATTTATAACTATTTTCTTCTACTATACATTCCATAGTTCCACCATCCTCGGCAAGCACCTCTGTAGGTCTTGGTTCTTTACCTGAATGGCTAAATCACACTTTATTGCCTGAAAGCTGTTGGCTATTTACCATCATGCCTGGATTGGATTGTCATAGTTTCCCACTGATCTTACTCATAGGGCATAGTAGCACCTACAGGACCTCCAATATACTAGACACACTGTCCTTATAGCCATTTGGAAGCAGCCCATTTTCCCTAGGTAGTTTGAACCAACCATCCCTCTCAACATGCTTACTCCTTTCTAAATTTTTTGACTCAAGTGTATTAAGAATCCAAAGCGCCCAGTGGCAAGTTTTAGGGTCCAGTTCAGTGAAACATTTGCTACCTTCTCTGAAACCAAAGCTTCTAGGCCAAGAGAGCACAAGGTCATGGGAACAGAATGCAAACATTTCCCTGAAAGATTGCTAAGAGTGATGCTCAATGACCATTCCCATTTGATATGATTTTTTTAAATCTTATTAGTCTTTTGTTTATTTTGATTTTTATTTTTGTGAGTGTTTTTTATCTGTGTGTTTCCTATTTTTTTTGTTGCTGTTGTTTTGGTTTTGTTTGTACTAAAGGGAAACAAAAATACATAAAGTTGGTTGGCTTGGGTAGAGAGGTGCAAAGAATCTTGGAGGAGTTGGGAGAGGGTAAAAACATCAAAAAGCATTGTAGGAAAAAGGGTTTTCAATAATAAGTTTTTTAAAAGAATTTTTTTAAAAAAATTGAGAAACTGATGTTCAGCACATACATGTTTAGAAACACAGTATATACTTGATCATTTCTTTAATCAATATGGGATGACTTTAACTCCTCTAACTAGCTTTAGTTTGTAGTCTGTTTTGTCAAAGAACCAAACCCTGCTAGCTTCACGTCTATGGGGCACATTTTCCATTCTCTTACCCTCAGATGCACCTATCTCTGGTCATATCTTCTGTGTTTCCTGGAAGCAACAAATAGAAAAATCCTCTTTTTAAATCCAACCTCCTGGTCTTTACTATTTTATTGGGGAATGGAGAACAGTATTAAAAAGGTCTGATTTGGATCCTGTGGTTTTGCAGACATTTTAGTGTGAAGTGTTTCCTAGTCTTTCTTTGCTTAGCTAGCGTTTTGAGGGCTGCAGTCTTTTCTGAACATCTTTTCATCCAAAGGATTCATTCAAGTGTCTTTTGTAGACCTTTAGTTTGTTTTAATTGTGAAAATCTTCTTCTTCATTGAGTTGTGATAGATTGTTTTGCTAGATATAATAAAATGGTTTAACAAAATTGTCTTTCAGAGCTCATTTCTCCAAGGACTCTTAATTTTGTAAGTATCTGCTGAAAAACCTAATGTTATTCTAATGTCCTATCTTTATTTCTGACTCAGTGTTTCTCTCTTGCAATTTTCAATCTATAGTCTTCATTCCCTACATTTAGTATCTAATTCTAAAATGACATGGAAAGGTTCTTCTCTGGTCTTGTCTGTTTAGTGCTTTAAATATCCCATCCCGATCCCTCTTTCCCAAGACTTGGAAATTTTTTCTGTTATGAATTTACTGAAAGTATTTCTATGACTTCAAAATGAAATTCTCCATTTCCATGCCCATGATGTTCAGACTTGGTCTTTCCACAGTGGCCTATATCGTATATTCTGTTCATCCTTTCTTATTAATCTATCTCTGCTACAGTTGGGATGTCCCAGCTTATCTACCGTGTGACCAAGCCTGCCTCAATAATCTGTCTTTCCCTTGGCCATCTACATCTGGGAGACTTCCCAGGACCTTTTTATGTGACATTACAATTTTCATTTCCAGCATTCAGAGGTGATATTTTTCCCCAGTTCTTTTATATCTTTGTTGAATTATACTTTCATGTCTCATATTACCATCCTCATTTTGTTCATATTCTTGGTGATCATTTTGGAGTTTGCACTCTCTTTCACTTATTTGAACATATTTATAATCACTGTTTTAAGAGGGACTATATATTATATAGTTGTTGTGTCATTTTTCTGTTAGTCTGGGGTCTGATTCAGCAGTTAGACCCTCAGTCCAGGTGGTCAGGAAACCAGGCTCAATCCCCACTGCTCTCCTGAAAGCAGAATACTATATAAAAAAAAATAACGCATTATAATGCCGAAGAGATGGCTTAGTGGAAAACTGTGTGCACTACTCTTTCCAAGGACCCAACTGCAATTCCCAACATTTTCAACTGATAGCTCACTTATGGTGCCTGTAATTCTAGCTCCAGGGGTTCTGACATCCTCTTCTGGACTCTCCGGGCACCACACTTACACACACAGACACACATATACACATATATTTTCATTTGAGGCTATGCATTTTATTTACACTGACTTCATATACAAAGATTTTTGTCTTAGGATAATATTCAGGGATATATTAAGAATAAATATAAGACACATGGTGCAAATGGAGTTTAGTGTAAATAGTACAGTACAATCTAAGAAAATCCCATGAAATTAATGGAAATACAGTTGATATTCATTAATAGGACAATTTAAATGTATATAAAGGCCAAATATTCTTCACATATATATATTTTAAAATAATAAAAATAAATAAAAAGAAGTCATTATCATTAGGAAAGACCACTGTAAAAATACAGTAATAGTCAAATAAACTGACCACCTCTTCAGTGTCAATGTTACTAAATAAAATACACTAATAACTCTTTTTGCATCAAGTATTTATTTCTGTAGATTTTATTTCAGAAGATTGAAACCAAACATTTGGAGTGCTCTAAGACACACAGCTAGGCTGCCATGGTACAACACAGGACAAATCCCATCCCCTTGTTTGAAAGGATGTGTTCCTACAGGGAGAGTTCATTCTTTCTATCTGCAGCTGAACAAAGAGACAGGAGTAGGGCTATAACTAAGCTAATCATGAGACAAATCCTTGGAATCCTCACAAGGATAAGTATCCACAGTAACACATTATAAGTGCAGAGGGATAAAGATGGAGCAGAGACTGAGGAAATGGCCAGCCACAAGAAGATCTACAGAGTCAAATAACCTGGGTCCATAAGGACTTACAGAGACTAAACCACCAAACAGAGAGCATGCAGTTGCTGGGTCTAGACCCCCCCCATACATTTGTAGCAGTTATGCAGTTTGGTTTTCATGTGGGTCCCCTAACAACTGAATTAGAGGCTGTCTCTGACTCTGTTCCCTGCCATTGGAGCCCCTTCCCTTACCTGGAGTACCTAGTTGGGCTTCAGTGGGAAATGGTGTACTTAGTCCTGCTGCAACTAGTACCTCCTCTTCTCTGAAGAGAAGGGGAGGGGCAATGGGAAGAGGATTTGTAAGGGTGGGACTGAGAGAACAGGAGGGAAGGGGGCTGTGATTGGGATATAAGGTGAATAAATAGATAAATTAATGAAAAATTATACAAATGTGGTTATATAAAACAGTGGTTGAGGACATCAGTATATTTAGCCAGGTTCTTTTTGTCTTCCACATAACTTTTTACATTAAAATTTTTGCTTCATATAATATATTTTGGTCATGTTTTTCCCTCCTCTATTCCTCCCAGTTCCTCCCTACAGCCCTACCCAACTTTGTTCTCTCTCTCTCTCTCTTTCTCTCTCTCTCTCTCTCTCTCTCTCTCTCTCCCTCCCTCCTTCCCTCCCTCCCCCTACCTCCCTCCCTTTCTCTTATTCTCAAAAAAGTCAGAAAAAAAAGACCCCACAAGAACAAATTAAAATACTAACAAAAAAACAAAAAGACTAATGAGACCAAAAATAAATAAATACATACATACATACATACATAATACACATATACATACATATATACATACACATATACATACATATATATATATATATACATACATACATACATACATACATGCATACATAAAACCAAAATAAAGCAAAGTGTCTACAAAAATACCATTGAGTTCATTTTGTTTTGGCAAACTACTCCTAGGCATGGAGTGCAGTTTGTGTACCCAGTGACGTTGCACTGGAGAAAACTGATTTCCCCTTTGCCAGTATCAATTGAATATAACATCTTGGTTAACGTTAGGAGTGCACCTCTACTATCCCCGTCTCAGTGCTGGGACTTCATCTAGCTTGTACCTGTGCAAGCCCTTTGCATGCTGCCACAGTCTCTGTGAGTTCATATGTGCATCAGTCCTGTTGAGTCTGGAGGTACTGTTTCTTTGCAGTCATCCATCATGATCTGTTTAACCAGGTTCTTCATGTCAGTAATTTTCATGGTGTCGTGTATACCAGATTGTACATGTGTGTGCACATAATATAGATAAATGATTTGTGTGCAAATATCTTTAACATATTCAGCATTTATATAGTGATTTTCATAATGAATGTCTTGCACATTAAGTTTTATGCAATGTGTGTGAATATATACATATGCACACCTATGCATATATGTGTATATTCAAGTAGATTATTTTTATGTTAACCAACAATTTTATGTCCCTCTCCAAGCAACATAATTTTGTTTTCATGTAGCTTTTAAACTTTTTGTTGTTGTTGTTGATTTGATGATTTGGAGAAGGTGGCATATGCATAACAGATCAGGCTTTTCATGGTTCATGTGTAGATGTCAGAGGACAAGTTATGGGAGTTGGTTATCTCTTTCAACCACATGGATTCTGGGAATTGAACTCTGATTGCCATTCTCTGCCTGTTGAACTCTCGACATCTACTGTGAAGCTTTTGGTAGATGGCATATGTGGTGTGATTTGAGCCTCTGCTGGCATGAAGTACAGTGAGAATACCTGATTCAAGGATAGTTCCCTGTACAGATAGTTCTAAAAGGATGGCTCTAACTTCACTCTGCTTCAAAGTATGAGTCCTAATTGGTTCTTGCCTCTGCTGGTGTACCCCACAAATGAAGACCATCTTGGCACAACTATAAGCTGTTTCTATATCTAAAACTCACTAGAAGTGGCATCAGCAAAAATAGATCTTCTGAGGAAACAATACTCAAGAGCCAGTAGATACATTTACTATTTAGATAATAACTTCAAGAATTATTTTAGTAATAGAAACTTTAACCTTAGACCAATAATAAAATTGTGTCATAATGAGACAATATTGTTATTAAGTTTGCAAGTTTTTTAGTACCCAACTGTACTAATTACCTTTCTGTTGCTGTGAGAAAATATGATAAGCAGAAGCTACTTATAGAAAAAACATGTTTATTTTGGATTATTGTTGCAGAGGGTTAGCTTCCATAAGGCAGAAGAGGCATGGTAGAAATTGCTGGAGCAAGCTGAGAAGTCACATCTCAACCACACATAGAAATTGGAGAAACACAATTGGTAGTGGGACATCAACTCTCAGACTCCCTCACAGACCTACTTCCTTCAGAAAAGCTGTCCCTCCTACAAGCCCAAAACCTCAACAAACATCACTACCAACTGAGGTCTAAATGTTCAAACCACTATACCAGCTAGTAAGTAAAGAGCTACAGATAATTAATGACAACGAGAGAGTGGAGAAATTAGTCTTGTCCGACGATGAGACCCCTAAAAGGTTATCCAATAACAAGTATCAGCATATATATTATATATGTACAATATGTATATTTTATGCAAATATATATGAATAAATTATATATATTAAACAGACTAAGCAAGTTACATTCACATTTTCTCTCACACACATGCAAATATAAATGTAACAATAACAATTAAAGAAAACAAGGCCAGGAGTTTGAGAGGTAGTGGGAAGGAGGACATGGGAGGGGTCAATGAGAGGATTGAAGTGCAGACAAGGAAGAGGAAATGCTGTAATCATATGTTAACTAAGTAACAGTTGATTAATTAATTTTCATAGAAAATCAAAACACATAGGTCCCAAAAGAAATAATATGAGATATTAAAGGAGCACCTGAATTTCTGTGGCTTGTTTCAACCTCCAAAGTAGAACATTCGAATTCTGCTCAGCCAGGGTAATGACAACTGATGTCTGCAAAGCCAAACCCCAGAGTCATTTATTGCATACAGTTGCCAACATTGCCAACTTTAAGTTGAGTGTGTGACAGCAGGAAAAGCCTGAACATCTGATAACCAATTGTACACATTTCAGCCTAAGGGTTACCAACAAGTGCTAATTTCACATATAATGGAAATCAGTCTTTTTAAAGTGAACCTAAGGCCCAAGTGAAACAATGTACGTTCCTGAGTTTCTACCGTATTCCAGACAGTACTGCTCTGCCTGGTCTCAAACTCCTTACAGTCTGGTTGCACAATGGATTCTGCTAACACTTCACAGATGAGTGACAGCTGGCTGCCTGAATCCTTAGACCGGTAAATGAAGGAGCAGTCCTCATGGCAGATCAAGAAAATGTCTATTATAGGTGCTTTAATATTTGATAGGATTTATTTCAGGTTATCAGTGTTTTTACACCATTCTTGTTTTTTTTAAAAAATCATCCTCCCCAAAAGAAGCCTGAGAAGGGAGAATGGGGGTTGGGCAGAAAACAAATACCACAATGCATGCATATGAAAAGGCCACAGTGGAGCTATTGTTTTATATGTTAGCTTTAAAAATTAATTAAAAATTATCCTCTCAGGAATTCCACATTATTGAGAAATATTCAGCTATCAGATTCCATGATGAGGTACCGCACTCTACTTAACATCCTTTTCCACAGGATACTTAGTAGGTCTGTGTGCCACACTTGTGTAGCATTAGGGTGATGGAAAATTATTCACAAAATAAAGGGAAAGTTAAGAAAAAAATCTTCATCCACTTGCTTATTAGTATTTTGTGTTGTACTTTGGCCAGTCCACACTGAGATACTGTCAAATAGTAAAATCATTTATTATTAAACAATAAGTATAATCTTCATAGTGACAACAGGGCCACGTTCGAATTTGTTTCCACTTCATTGTGAGTTTAAGAGGTAGTGGGAACCATGGCTTATCTGATTCTCTGCAAACTGTGCAGGATTCACAGCTGTCGAGGCAGTGCCAGGATGTCTATATAGCCCGAGTTGAGCCTCAAAGTCCCATTTCCTCCATGAATACTTATCCTCTTCGAACCAAATGGTTATAGTTATTTTGATACTGAGATAAAAAATGAGGTAGTAAATGCGTGTGACACTGGTATCAATGAATATCAACTTTTCTCTTGACCTTTAAATGGTGAATTTTGAGTAAAAGACAGTTATTAGCACACATTAGAATTAACCATAGGTTTCTCGTGAGATATTTTATTATATTGACTAGCTCACATGGGTTGTTGTTGCAACAATAAAACTCACAAATGCTGAAGAATAATATTCATATCACCTATAGATACTTTGATCCTTCTTCCTGCCCCTCCCCCTCCTGCCTTCTCCCTCTTTTTAAAGACTGGTCTGTAGCAGTGACACAGTTAAGCTAGGAAGGATCATCCCAGCTAGTTTTCTGGATTTTTACAACTAAACAGCTTTGATATAGACTAGCAAAAGGAAGAATGGCTGTGGTCAAATTATGTGTAATCAATTCACCTGATTGTTTTCTCCCTTGATGCAGTTTATCATTCATCTCTTGGAGACAACGTAGATGCTTGACTCCACGCTGTTTAAAAAGGCACGCTGGAAGCTGCATAACAATTTAGCTTTATTTAGTGAACACATATGAACTATAGCATGGTATTGGAAATTGTCTTATAGACAGATGAAATTTCAGGCATATTCCTATGATTTGATATAAAAAGAAATCGATTTTTGAAAAAGAAGGGAAAAGTTTACACATTTTCATTGGGAAGGGGCAGAGTCGTTAATGCTGTTGTTGAGGTGTGGCTCCCTCTCTTCATTGGAGGGGGAGGGGAATCTGAGGAGGTTGACAGTTGGCTGATGTGGATGTCTAGCCAGTAAATCATTGCATTCATCCTAAGACCTCCTATGTGCTCGCATTAAACCCATTCAGCATGAGGTGATATGTGTGCTGTAGCCTGTCACCGTTTAGTACTGGTTCCCCTCTGCTGAAGTCTCACATACCCTCCTAAATGCTTGCCTTCCAAAACTCTTGATTGGATATGCATAGATTTCAAATACACAATGCTGAGTGAAAAGAATTAGTGAGAGAACATTAGCAATCTGATATAATAGCATACACACATATACAACACAGTATTTTTAAACACACACCAAGTTCATAAATAATCCTTGCTTCCAGGGAAGATTCAAAAGTTCCAGGACTGAACTTGGTTGCCAAAGGTGACTTTAACTACATCGGTAAAATGTGAGTTTTGTTCTTCTAATACTTTTTTACGTTTAGTTTCAGACTTGTGGTCTTCCTGCTTCATTTTCCTAAGCTAGGATGTGCTGCCAAGTATGTCTTATTTCATTTTATTATTTTATTTTATTTTAATGTGTGAAATGTCTATTGACTAGAGAAAGGAGAGTATCAGAGGAGTAGCTACAGTATGGGTTTCGTATGTGTATATAGCAACCTATACTGTTTGAAATATCATAAACAGACAGGGTTCAAACAACATTAAACAAGTCTGGGCTTAAATGTCCCCCTTCTGATCCAGCACACCACCACTTCACCTCAGTTTACTTAGCCGTGTAATGGCATTAGTGACTCAAACCTAGTCCTTTGCTTACTGGGAATGTAAATGAGCTAACACATGAAGAGTGCCTGGTGCAAGGAGTACAAGCCTGTCACCCCAGTGCTGGCTGAAAGAGTTACCAATCGTATGAAGCCAGCTAGAGCTACAGAGCAAGACCCTGCCTTCAATAAAACAAAAAAGAAAAAAAGGGGAGAGGGACAACAAGAGTAAGGTGCGGAGGAAGGAAGAGATGAGGAAGGAGAGAGAAAGCAGGGGGTGCTTACAAAATTGTTAGTATTAAAATTACAGTAAGCAATGTTTTTAATATCTCAAAAACTTCTGGGTGGCTATCTTAATTAAATTAATCTTAATTAAATCCTTCTTAATTAAAAAATATTCGTGAACTAAAAAACAAAAGGAAAAAAAAAGAACATTCATAGTAGGAGTGGAGGAAGGCTATTTAGTGTGTGGGAAGCACATCCTAGAATATTCTCTAGTACAGCTGAATGACCAGTGGTAACAGTTAATTGGCTGCTTTGTAATAGACAGTGAGGAATTTTGAGCACCCTGATTATGTGCACGTCACCCATTCATACATTTGTGTAAGTATTATTCGTAACTTTGTGTCAGTTAAAAATGAAGATGTCTTAAAATAAGAAAGATGTAGAGGCAATTATTAGAAATGTAGAGGCATATTAAAGAATATGTGAGCATGCTGACTCACTGAAGTCAGCTCCACTCTTGGAGCTTCCGTAAAATATTTCCCATTCCTTCTCGGGTATTAAAAGCCATCTCCTTTCAAGCTTGACTCTTCTAAGTTCTCCAGGGCGCTCAGTGACTCAGCTGCCTGCTCATCCCTTCCTCTGTTTTTAACTACGTCTTTCTCTTTCACTCAGAATCTACGGCAACCTGAATAGTTTGGAACAGCAGCCCAGAGTGCGCCTTTCTTCCTACTGCGACCAGAAAGGCTGCGGAGATCATGTGACGTGCGTTACTCTCCGCCGACTTGTTAATATCAGCTGTGAATTTTTCATGACGGCTTCGGTAACCTGTAGTCTGGAGTTGAAGCTCTGGGGGTTTTCACCACAAAGAGGTGGATCAGCTGAGCTCTCACTTCCCATCTGCCACTGGGTGACAGGGACAGTGAGGGGGGCGGCAGGAAACCTGGGGATGTGGGGCAGCCATTGTCGAGCATCAAAGGCTAAACATGTGCTGTTGTGTGCACGTATCTTTGAGACACTTGTTTATCACTGGCTTCAGAATACAGAGAGCCAGCGTGTTTAACTTTATAGTCACCAGAACAGCTGCCGCGCGTGTAAGTAATACCCTTGCACACAGTGACATCCTGATCTGCCAAGCCAGGCTCAGGACCTCTCTGAGTGGCCGCTTTGTGCTGTCTGGCATGCTCCTTTACCCATGCAGGCAGGCCATCCACGTGCAGGCACACACACACAGACACACCCTAGACGTGCAGGGTTGAAAACCCTCCAAGCTACGTCCCATTCGTAACGGAATTAAGCTAGATTTTATGTTTTAAATTTTAAAAAGAGAATGTTTTGAAAGTGAGGGTCTCAAACGTATTAAAAGCCAAGGTGGGAGGGGATGTGGGGAGAAAAAGGCTAGTTAAAAAAAAGAAAAGAAAAAAATTGAGTAGTTTTGTAGAATCACAACATGCCACATCTGAATGAGGAAAAAGGGAAGAGGGAAATAATGGCAATGCTACTATGAATCTTTGAGGTTTGTTTTAATCGGTGAAGAGAACAGAAAGAATTTTTTTTTCTTGTTGTTGGATAATCTTGTTTATTGGATTTCTGCCTACAGCCTCCTAATTAGCTTGGACGTTCAGCCACTGCCGTCCACTGGATTTGGGGCTTTAGGTAAACATAGCTCAAGAATCCACTCAAAAGCTCATAGCACTTTAATAGTGGGTTCCAGCTCAGGCTTGTACTTTAGCATCAGATGATGAAGTTCCTGGGAGAGTCTAGTGCGCAGGTGAGGCAGTTTCCCAGAAGTAGGCAGGACCAGAGAACAGCAAAAATTTTAAAAAGCTAGCTTTTGATTTGTTTATTTTGAATATAAAACTGTTATTTTCAGACTATTACTCCAAAATTTCTCTGTCCTTGAGATCCACATCATCGTCGATGTTTGGAGGGCAGCAATGTCCAGAGGTCCTTCATATTTATCAATATTCTAACATTTTAAACGCTTCAGTAAAAGTGTGTCATTCAATGTAATAGGTTATTAAACTAACATGATGAACTATATACCTGCATCCAAGTGTTTGTAAACAGCTGTATATATTTCTTATAGCTGAACAGTTAAATAAGTTAAATTTACTGCTATCCTGAACTCATGTCTTTGATGATGCTGTCCAGCCTGAGGGAAGACTTGGAAGTAGTGTGCACTGACCAACATGCTCACATAAAAGGGTGGATGAGTCGAGCATTTCAAGTTTTCAACCTTTACATTGTTTTTCTCTAAAAGAATAACAATAATAATCATTGAAAGCAAACCATTTTTATATATTTACTCATCTATGTCATCGAACACTGATGAGATAAACCCCTAAAAGCTTTCTTTGATTTTAACAAAATTCTAAGTCTTTTGTTATGTGAAGAACCTCCACAACACAGCCTGTGCATTTCAAGAATTACTACTGCCTTCTGCACATGGCTGTTTGGACACAGTCTTTTCTAAGGATGAGCTTAATAGCTGTATGATCTTGAAGACTTCTAAGATCCCCTGAGCCTTAGTTTCCTCATCTGTAAGCTGTGGTCAAGGCATCTATCACCAGCATTGGTGTTAGAACAAAGGATACAAGGTGACCGCCTGGGCTGCTGTCTTCCATGTGACTGGACGGGCATGATCTCCTGTCACTCCAGTCTGTGGTCACTTTTTTAAGAGAGAAAAACCAGAAAATTGAATGAGTAGTTAAATAGGGGACTCTGGAAGCTGAGAAAGGGGAAAACACATAACCAAAATACACTGTATGAAAACATTTACATAAAATACTATTTCTCAAAACAAAGTAAAATCCTCTTTATACACATAGATGGATATAGTTCCTGACTCCCACCAGAGATATATCTTTTTGGAAAAGAAATCATTACAGAAAATTAGAACTAGTAAAAATGCAAGAGCAATGGAACATGTGGTGTCCTGCCCCACAATGAATACATCTCCAACTCAACTACTGTTCTTAAGGCTCAGAAACAATGCAGAATGGGAAGAGAAATGATTGTGAGATCCAGAGCACCAAACAAAACAAAACAAAAAGCAAAAAACAAAACAACAACAACAAAGTTTGGTGTCTTCTTTTGGAGATTGTATCTCCAAGAAATATAGAGGAGATTCACCTATGATATGTCAACAATATGGTGCCCTAATCATGACATTATCGAGAAAACCATCTATAGATAAGCTGAAGTTGGAGAAGGAAACTCACAGTACCCCATGCTGAGATAAAGAATTCTAGGTTACTAAAAACTTCTGAGAATTGGAAAAGTAGTCTTCCTGCTTGATGGAACCCTCTAGCTGGTTATTCAACACCAAGTGGTCAGCCCCAAAATCATGTACGTGTAATCCACAAATTTATGCATCTACTTATACATATCACTATAACTATAACATAGCAATCAGGGAGAGGAGAAGGTGGCCAGAAGACTGGCAAGAGGTAGGGTATCAGAGCAGAAAAAGAACGTTGGAGGAAATGGAGGAGGGAAATAGAATAGATAGAAATGATGTAATTTTGTTTTAATAAAGTATGTGTTAATTTAAAATATTGAATAAACTTTTTCTTCAATGTAAAAGGAACAGAATTTCATTTGAAAAATGCACTCATGCAGATTTTAGAACATAATAACTATGTTGTTTATGATTTTCACCAAATTATATTCCTTTTTTGTAGTGCTGGGATTGAACCAAGAGCCTTGTATACAGCAGGAAGCATCCTACAACAGAATTCATTCACAGCTCATCAAATTGTATTTATGCATTCATCTGAAAATACTTTCAAAGGTAACTAGGGTCTGGATATTATGCGGAACACTAGAAGTTTACAAAGAACAGGTCTGTAAGCTCCATGTCTTCAGGGATGTGCCTTCCATTTAGAAATGGAGCAATAAATTCTTAATAGGTAGTAATTAATGATATGTGGGAGATGAAAGAGGAAATGGAGGTGGAGGATTGGGACTGAAGGGTATCCTCCACAGTAAGGTCAGAGAAGAATGTGCGGGCTTTTTCATCCTCACCTACGTTCCCAAATAACCACTCTGAGACTTATATTTTATTAACAAATGCCTAAGCCTTAAGCTAGGCTTGTTCACCAACTAGCTTGAAAGTCAATGATCCAGTTTATTTTATTCTGTCTGCCTCATGGCTAGGTACTTCTCCTTAGTTTTATAATCTGACTTCCTCTGAGTCTTGGTAGTAAATCTTCCCATGCCTATTTCCCAGAGTTCCTCTTTCTGCCAAAGAGTGTTCCCACTGTCTAAGCCTGTCTCAGCTTATTGGCCATCAAATTTTTAGTGACAGGTGATGCTTTTACACAGTGAAAGAGATTAGCTCTACAAGGAAGGCCCTTGTATCCAGTGATCTTTAAGTGGACATGTAATTGTTAAAAGGGAGGTTTACTGGACCATCTGAAAAGGAAGATTTCCAGCAATGGAAATAACTGATAGGAAATCCCTAAGGAAGTTGTTGCACAATGGGCATATTTTACAGCTTCTTCTTTGCAGAATTGGCCACAACTCAACTTAAACTGTTATATGTAACTGATTTCTTGTCTTCTGCTGTTCTCTGCCCATAAGAAACTCTAGAAAAATGTATTTCTGATAAACTACATGTCTCAATTATTCAGATATAATTTTCACAAAAAAATTTGATATTAACCTAAATTTTCATTTGTTTTTCCGCACAATGGAAAATTGAAGGCTATAATTCTTTTCAAATAAAAAGTATAGTGTTTTGACAATTATATCTACCTAGTTGGCTGTCATTGAGCTCTTTCATTTGCTCATGATTTTGTAGGTCAAAAAAGAGGAGAGAGATGGGGTGAACCTCCTCAGCTTTCTGTCAGACCTGGATCCCTCGTGTAGCTACAATTGCACACAGGTTAAGTTGTGTTCATCAATGTTCACATGGTCACTCTAGGGGTTGGCATTTGATGCTAGCATGCCAACCAGAGCACCTAATCATGCCCTCATGACTACAGCCAAGCTTCATTAAGGTGCGCTCTATCTGGATTTAATGTGGTATAGATCAGAAATATAATTAATGACTCAGAATTCACACAACACAAATTATGTGGTGTCACTTTCTTAATGAACAAGTTTCTAAGCATAGTACATATAGAAAGAGGGAACAAAGTGATGGCCACTTCTTGATGGAATGATTATAAAATATTTGCGAACATATTTTAAAACTGTCGCAGTCTCTGCTATCAGTACACAGATTATTGAAAGGCAACCTGGAATTTCTGGATCAATTAAGATCGATTTGTAGAATATCATTTGAGTCAATAAAGAGCCAGAACTCACATGCTTTGTAGTGGCTATGATAGTCTGTGTTTTCCAAAAATAACCACAACATTCTGGTTCTTCTTATTCTTTAAGAATCATCCCATTTCCTGGACAAGAAGGTGAAGCTTTCTCTTGGCTTAGAAATATAGTAGACTGTGGTGATGGTTATGACAAGCAAAATATATTAAAAGTGACATTACTGGTCCACAGAAGGTACCATGCCTTCCATCTAAGCTACTTCAAATGTCGACCTTTGAAATACACCACCATTTAGTCTAGATGGTCAAACTATGTGCAAAAGGATTTTACCTGACAACTGAAGTTTCAGGTGGCAGGCAGCATTGTTGTAAACCTTCAGATAGCTCCTGTCATGGAGTCTCCAAGATGATGCTGTGTGGAGACAAACTATGATCTTGAAGCTTCTCTTAACTGAGCCTCATGAGAAAATTTCTGCTCTATTTTAGGAAATTGTGCTTTGGAGTGACTTCTTAAGAAACATTTGATGACTAGAATGAGGGAGTATTGTTTAAACTTGTATTTGAAATTAAAAAAAGAGAAATATTCACTTGCAAACTAATATTCAATTTATACTCAAGAAGAAGGAAGCAAAAGCAGATTAAGCATCTCTTTGAATCAATAGAGATAATAAAGGGCTATTCCAGTTGGATGTGAGCTTATAGGTTCAAGGCCTACCCACATAGTGAAGAATTGAGTAGTTCTGAAGTTCCAGGACACCAACACCACCATCTCAGAGCAGAGTAATCAGAAACACGGTTTTGCCCTCCAGATCAGCTGTAGGTAAAGTTTTTTCCCGAAGGAAAGTTATGCATAAATGTAGTTAGATGACCATTCATCCATTCATTCAATAAATGTTTTGTTATGTTCCAGGCAGTATTTTAGATGCTGAGAATGCAAGAGCAGATGTCAATGTTTCTTTGTTTTAGAAACTCAGACAAGGAAATAATGAACAAACATGCAAGAAAAATACCGAAATACCCATGGGCAATCAACACAGGAGATTACCTAGATGGGTACTAATGTTAGCTTCAGAGAATAATGATCTTACATAACGGGTGGACTGAAGAGGAACATGAAAGAGGCAGAAGTTATTTGGGAAAGGGATGTTGGCAGGCACAGAGAACAGAAATACAGAGCCCTGGAAACAAAATGGGTCTTCATTCTAGAAAAAACAAGCTCACATTTTTGCTGCTAAAGCAAATTTTAAAAATGGTAAGATTTAAAAGAGGAAAACAAGATAGGGAAGGCTGAGCCTGGTGATACATATGTGGAGAGTAAGGGAAAGGACAGGAAGTTCTACTCCAGCTTCTATTAGCAAGACCTTGTTTCAACAAAAAAAAAACAAGCAGGCAACAGAAAATTCAGCAACCAGAAAGAGAGGAAGGGGCCAGTGGGATGGGATGACTCAGAGGTTAGACTTGTCTCACAAGCCTGATGATCCAAGTTCAATCCCCAGCATCCACAGTAGAATGAGAGAATGGAATCTTGAACAGTTGTCTTCTGACCCTACAAATATCCTATGCATGCTTGCACACACACACACACATACATAAACTCATTCAAGCACACACACTCACACACACAAGCACACACACTTCCACACACAGGTGGAAGCAGGAACCACTGTCCAAAGCTATGTGAATTTATAGTTTCACTCTGCATGAGAAGTTTTAGGAAGATTTGCAGAAAGTATAACACTCTGTAACTCAAAATTTAAAAGCATGATCTTGGCTGCTGAAATGAAAATACACAGCATCCTATATGTTAAAGGATATATATAGTACTAATTAAGATTACAGTATTGATATATTCCACATGTCAAATAAACTAAATAATAAAATAAATTAAAGGCGGTGACTTGGACAAAGAACAATAGTGGAAAGATAAAACATGAATCAATGGAATGTGTTTTGGTGAGAGAAAGCCAGTAAGATTTACTAATGAGCTGGATAACTCATGAGATGAGAAGGACAGGAAGGCTGAATGGACGATTCAAGGTTGAACAACTAGAAGATTGCAAGTACCACATACTAGGAGGATGAGGGCTGTGGAGATGACGTGGGGAGGCCAACACTCCTAGGACCATAGTAAATATGGTCCCGCTGAATAGTTATCATTCCCAGTAGGTTAGTTAAACAGAAGCCACCGCCAGGTAGGAGTTTTCAGGTGATTTACTGACTCTGACACTTTCATCGAACAAACTCTTACAATATATGGAGACTGGTATAATCACTTATGAAAGGCAGCCTGATTCTAACCTTCACCCATTTTCGCAGATTAGACACAGCTAAGAAAATAAGTCCCTACCCCATGGAGGAGGAAGACAAAATAAAACCTACTTATGAATATTAACTGATTCTTTGAATCGGTAACTTCACCATCTTATTTACAAAATTACCTTTGTATCCGATAGTCTTTCCCTAAAATATTTCATAATGAGCGTTCTTGTCTCCAATTCAGTTAGTTAAGGGCAATCATGGTGGTGTGTGGTCTCTTTCTTTTCCTAATTGTCTAATAAAGCCTCTCTTGATAAGTTGTGTTACCCATCAAAGTGACATACCTCAACAGAAATAAAATAAAAGTAAGAATTGTACATTGCTGAAGTGAGCCCATGGTTTGGCTTCTTTGCAAATTTGTAAATATAGCTCGCTATCACAGGAACCATCAACCAGAAGACCAATACTTAGATCATTCTCAATCCACACATACAAATACTAGAGCTTTTGCTCACATTCCTTTTCTAGATTCAATGGTGCGAACTAAACCAGATCATTTCGTTTCTATCACCTGAGTGCCCAGCCTGCTGAACTGCAAGGTTAAAAGTCTCATTGTGCTTGAACTACAGCTTTGGAGTTGTGATGAAGCCAACATTTACAAAGAGACTGCCAGAGAATTCAAGAGAAGGGAATTGCCAAAGAGATCCGACTCCTGCCTGCCTTCCAGGCAGTGAATAAAGTGTAAATTGAAGGTGGTATTTTAAAACTTTGTGGCTGAACATAAAAAGGCTTTAAAGAACTACTGTTGCTACTACATATTCTCACAACCCCCTCCCACCCTCCGCCATGTCTGGAAAATTTTCTAGGTCATGGGATGTCATATCCTAGGGCTGAGGGAACTGGTGAGGTGAACACAGAAAATCAAAGTTATCATTAACATCAAACACTAGAAAGATAGAGATCCTGACAGTTCTAAGGTTTTAGCTACTATGAGTGGCAGACTAAGGTGGGGGGCTACACTCCCACAACACCAAGAAAATGAAGAAAATTTCCATCCATATAAATGTGAAGGCAGTGAGTTCACAGTAGTGGAATTAAGCTATCTAACATCGGGCTATTGATTTGTATACACCTGTCTAATTGTTTATAATTTCTGAGCTTGGAAAATTCTAAAGGATTACACTGAATGAAGCTAAGGCACATATATATTCTCTTAGCTGAGCAAAAAACACAAGCTGTGGTGCACTTCTCTTTAATTATGCCACAGCTTTGCCCAGGAAAAAACAAACCACACACAGCATTATAAGAAAAGCCACAAGATGTCACTGTTACAAATTGTATTTAAGTATATGCTAATCTGAATATACATAAAAATTTTTATTACAAAAGCCAAAGAAATTCTGGGTTGTAATTTTTACCACCAAGGAAATACTACTGTTAGGCTTTCTTATAGAGATTCCCTCTATTCTATTGATTCTCCAAGTCTACATAACCCTTGTGGCTGCTTTTACTGTGCCTTTAAATTTAATCAGGGAAGAGGAAAACATTTCCAACAAGAATATTTATTATAAATGAGTTGTTTTCAGAAATCTTCTTTTGAAAGACTGTATATAAGTAAGATAACTTCATGTTTCCTTGGAGAGGTCAAAATGTGCACCAATTTGAAGATAGATGCAGGATGCCCCAGTCCTGACCTTTGGCTTCAACAGAAGGGTAGGTGGGCACAGGGATACCCCTTGCCTTAGGTTCTTCTTCACTGTTAGATGGCTGGGATAACAAATGACTACAATATACACTGTTTATCAGTCTTCTAATTGTGCATAGAGACTATAAGTTCCTTCAAGTAGCTGCCCCCATATAGGCAAGATTTCTATTTCATTCTGAGTTTTAAAATGATTGAATAAGTTTCCATTCAAGGAAGACTCACCAGAAAGGTTTAGCACACAGTAGGGCTGAGACATCTGGCATTTTACACCCTTCAGCATCTACAACCAGAGAACCATCTATTACAAATGACTGATTTATGTAGAACCTAGGCTGACAGAGTAAAATAATTTCAAAGAATATAGTACCGTTTTAAATAGCTGATTTTTAAAAAAAAAACATTGAATTTATTTATGATATGTTCCCATAGACCATCAAAATCTCTACACAAAAGAAAAGAATAAAAAAGTCATGGAAATTTCGAGAAGTAAAAATGTCCCTATGTGGGGCAACAAGTAGGAACAGCCATAAAACCTGTCTGTACCATTGTGGAATGTTGTTCAGCATGCAGAAAGTTTGGCCTGATGCTGTCAGCCCAGGGCAAAGGATGAATTATCCAGGTAAATCGGGTTTCTTCTTCAAAGGCTGAAAAATGTTTTCCAATGAGATGTCTAATATTGTAGGCAAAGCTGCTCTGGTAAACTGAGAAATTGCCCTGAAATTGTTACATATATTTTTGTAAACTTTAACATTGATAAAAAGGACAAACAAAACAAATAAGCCAAAACAAATACCAACAAAACAAAAATAATAGCAATAACAACGAACCAAACAGTGGTAGGTTGCTAAGTGATCGTCTTTAGATGGTCACTGTGGCAGATGCCATAACAATGCCCATTCTCACCACTTGTATTTGAAGAACTAAGCAGTCAAGAGGGAAACCTCTACCACATACATTACTTATCTTCTGCTTCTCAGTCCAACCTTCCAGTTCCAAGCTGATTGTATGTGAATTTCCCAAAACAGTGTGCGCTGTGCACTGCCTAATTTTACGTCAACTTGACAGAAGCTACAGTCATCAGAAAGGAAGAAGCCCTAGTTGAGAAAATTCTTTATAAGATTGGGCTCTAAGCAATTTTTAAGTTAGTGATTGATGAGGAAGAGTCCAGCCTTTTGTGAATGTTACCACCTCTGGTCTGTGGGTTCTGGGTTCTAGAAGAAAACAGATTGACCAAGCCATGGGGAACAAGTTGGTAAGCAACATTCATTCATGGCTCTGCATCTGCTCCTGTCCCCAGGTTTCTGCACTCTTTAGTCCCTGTCCTGATGTCCTCCAATGATGAACAGTGATGTGTAAGTGTAATAATAACCTAAATAAACAAGGTAGTTTATTTAGGTTATTACCCATATTGCTTTTGGTCATGGTGTTTTATCACAGCAATAGATGTGACAACACTAACTAATGTGAAATGCTAACTAAGACACAGTGATTTAGAAAAATTCAGTAATCAGGAACTGGATTTTTGTAAACCTAAAAAAATATTTATTTTAATTGTGTGTGTGTGTGGGGGGGTGTTTTTCCTGAATGTCTGTGAACCAGAAGTCAGAAGAGATAATCAGATCCTCTGGAATTGATGTTATAAAAGGTTATTAATCATGTGGGTGCTGAGATCAAAATCTGGATCTATTGGAAATGCTGAGGCATCTTTCCAGCCCCCAAATTTTATCAGCTTTATTGGCTTATGTGGAAAGACTTGCTGTGTATTTCTTTTTCAAAGTTTTCCCACCGAGGATGGGAGAAGGTGAGAGGATCATTCTGCTCGTTCTGATCCATGCTCCTATCCCAACATCCTTTCTGTTGTTATATTCATGACCTGCTCTCTGTGATGTTGACACTACATTAGGAAAATCTGTTAGAACAGAATCTTACATGCTGAGAAATGAATATGAAACATTTCCCGGATTAACATCTGCAGAGACTCAAAACACTTTATAGCCAACTGCTTTCCATTTTTGTCTGTACAAGAAATGGTGGTGGCAAAGATTCCTATTCCAGCTTCTAGCTGCCAAGGCAAGCAAGGACACTGTGTGCCTCCTCATGAATTCGGCCTCTTTTCTCTTCTGTGCCCTCCTGATGTCTTTGCTGTGGTACCTTTCAACCTGTAAGCCGCCATATAGCATCAATCACTTCCAAGACACAGAGAACCTTTCCACCTGAAGAGCTTGATAATTGAAACCATTGATTCACTCATTCATTCATTCATTCATTCACTCTGCAGTGCCAACATGAGACCCAGGGCCTTACTCATACCAGGGACTGCTTATGATTCACATACATGTGTCAGGTTTTTGTATACAAGTAAAGAAAAACAAAGATAAGGGAAAAACCTTTAAAGGTTCCACTCATATGTGAGAATAAGTATTAATACTATTCTGGGCATATTCTCAGATACATTACAGTGCTGCAAATTGTTTGTTTTGATTGTTAGAATCCAGGTTTTCCCACATGATTCTATTTGTAATAAAATGACAGCAATGTGTTGTGTAGTTCTTTCCTCTGCATTATTATTATTTTCCACTTCTCTTAGAAATGAGGAAGAGATGAAAAGACTCAGGAAGTGAATAAAACTTAGTGTGTTCCAAAAGCATAGACAGTTACAAGCTTCCCAGGCTCCTCGAGATGTGACAAAAAGCTGTGCTGGGCAAGGGATGCTCCTGGAGCAGTGACCAGTCAGCCTGACCCATACCTGTATGTAACCCCAATAGACTCATCATCTGATCCAAAACCCAGGCTGACTTACTTAGATTGTCATCAGTGACCGCTCTATGGTGGAGAGGCATTGCTCAGACCTTGCCAGGAAAAGTCACACAACAAAATGTAAGATTCAGAAATTTTAAATTAATATTTCTTTATTTCCCCAGGATTTATGACCTTATTACTAATGAAATTCAAAAATAGCAGTGATGACACTACATCTTGCCTACGTTACTCATTAGAAGTGTCTCGTTTCCTGTTTTAGTAACTTACTCTTAATAATAACCCATATCAAGTCCTGTGGGGACTTACCTAGTTAACTTATTTTTGTTTCTAGTATGGATTTAAACTCCAACAATATTAGAAATTTCAAAATGCTGAACAAATGACTTCTATAACATGTTGAGGGGGAAGATTTGCTGCTACCTTTATCGTTGTGGCTTTGGCAGTGGTTTGTTGGAGGAAGCTGTTGGCGATTCCCAGTGGGAAGGGGTGGTTTACTGATCTTAACCAACTCTAATACCTTACAGCACTTTAGATCCAAGGCTTGATGATTCAAATATAAAAATACTCAAGACTACAATAATCCTACAAACAAGATTAAACTGAACAAAACAAGATAGTCTTCAATGTATAAATTGTCTAAACTCAATTTTGAGATTCCCGTAGCTATACTAAAACAATGACCCTGGCCATCAAAGACTACGAAACCCTTGAAGTACATATGCATAGCCCAGCTCAATGTCTAAGTATGAAAATACTCATTATTAAATGTTCATGTTAGAAAGTCACAGGAGCAGATATTGCACAGCTATCTCATTGTGTAAGTTTAGCCAAGAAAAATCATTTGATATGGAAGATAAATTTTGAGAGAAAAAAAAATGTAGCCAGCAGTGTGCTTCACTGGGTAGCCTCCTTTTTTATTTTTCATTCTAATGGAATCACCTGACATATATCAGCATTAAGAAGCAGAATCAGCAGAGACAATGTCAATAGAAAATATTATTTCCCTTTTAGAAAAACAAAGTTCTAGCTGTCCTGCATTTAGAACATTGAACTCATGTTAGCCACACTCAAAATGTGCCCAAAAAGAGAGAGAACTCGACTCATACCAACTAGAACTCCCAAAGAGAACAGTGTACCTGGGTAACAAAAGAACAGGAAGAGCCCAAGAATGAAAGCAGGAGGGAAGTATAGCTGAAGGCATAGGGCTTAGCATGATGCTTTGTTTGCCAGATTCCTAAATTCTAAAACCAATATGAAACGCTATAAAATTGAGAAGAGCAGTTGAATGCTTAATAGTAACTCACTGATGACCTCCTTTCCATGGCATATTGTAACAGGAGATCACATATGAGATGAGGATTCCAAGGGCATGCTGAAGCTACACCAGGGTTTTTACAAGGAAACTAGGGGTGCTTTGGACAGGGTCACAAGGCTGCGGTTGCTTCTTCCTTAAACACCCTTTTGTGCTATCTAGTGTTTCCGATGCTCATGTCTTACAATTTGAGGAGAGACTCCTTAATCAACTGTAGGAGAAATAGAAGCTGTGTGTTGGGTCTTGAGCTTTAGGGAGGTAACTACTTCTACTTTGTTATAAGAAATGCAAGTTGACAACAGAGCAAGACAGGCTGTGACAAAGGCCTCCAGGTGGGAGGTTCTAATCTAGATGATAGTAACAACAGTTGCCTGAAGGCAGGAGGAGCCAGCAGCAGCAGAAGCAGCTGGAAGTCTTTTCAGAATCCAAGGCAGAGGGACCAACGTGGTCTGAGTACAGACATCAAAACAGCTCACCTAATGGTCAAAATCAGGATTCCAGTTTTGTAGTGGTACAGGAAAAACAAAAGTAGATAAAAATAAGACAAAATACCAGGCCCAGAAGGATTTGTCTTCATCTGAAGTGACTCTGAAAGCCTTTGCCCTATACATTTGGAAATATATAGAGACATATTATCATAGTTGGGGATAAGCTTGTGCTTTTGGCATCTAATGAACACAGGTCATGGCTGCTGTTAAGCATCCTACAACACACCTGACAGTGACCCTGATCAAATAGTGACAATCTGGCCCCAAATGTCAGCAAGACTGGACCCTTAGGTAGATTTCCAGGCTAAGCTTGAGCAAAGAATCATAGCACTGGATTCCACTCTGTTTGAATGGAGTGTTTCCCTTCATTGTTCTTGTCCTCCAGAATTTCCTAACTAACTTCCATAGTGTTTGTTCAGGATTTCTGTGATGTCCTCTCCCGAATGCTCAGGCTGTCCGCTATCAAGTCTCACGGGGCAGGTTACCCACAACTACTCACTCCTGGGTGTATCACCAGCTACTTCAGAGGAATGCAAAGACTATCTGGGCTATACATTAAGTTCAAGAGCTGCCTGTGCAACATACTGAAACTGTCACAACATAACAGCATAAAGATAGGGTTGGAGCTATAGCTCGGTTGTACAGTGCTTGCTCAGTATTTGCAAGGTCCTAGATTCAGTCTCCAGGATCCTAGTGAGGAGATGGTGTCCATTCCACACTTGACATTGTGTGCCTCCTTACATACCTTCTCATCTTGACATGGTCCTGTTCTGAGGGGATAAAGTCAAGGTAGCTTAGAGGCATCTTATTTACCTGTAACTGAGTAAACTACTTGGAGTAAAAAAATGAAGAAAAACCAGTTAAATAAAACCCTTATAAACCAGAATGAGAATTCTTCGGATCACAGTACAGAGTTCTGCTATGATGCCTACAAAGTTCTAATTTGGCTTTTTAAAAAGGTCATTTAGAACTCCATTTGTACAGGATGGAATTTGTACATTTGAACCCACAGAGTCTGAATCATAAGCCCGTGGAGTTTTCTAGAAAATAGAGCTATGTCAATAATGCCAACAATTTCAGAGAGTTGGGAAAATGTTTATGTAACTCTCACCCTGATTTAAGAAGAAAGCCATGTTTCTATGAACTTAGTCTGAAGTGGGGCCTTGCTCAGAACAGTTAACATCAGTGTTTAGACCTATGCTAGGCATGCAGCAGAATTCAACAGTAAACATCAAATATACGGTTTAAAACTTAGAATAGAGTCAAAACTTTATCTATGTTTGAAATATTTTTCCCATTTTCACAAAACTACAAAATATAAATGACATAGATTCTTAACAAATTGTATATGGTATTACCAGAACGTTTAGGTATTTTCATATAAACTTATTTGTAACATCATACAGATTTCAATGGTATATAAGAATTTGAAGTATTTCATCTTTAGTCAGGCATGGTAGTACAGCACTTTAAGCACAGCACTCAGGAGGCAGAGCCAGGCAGATCTTTGATTCAAGGACAGACTGGTCTACAGAGAGAATTCTTTTTTTTTTTTTTTAATGGATGTCCAGTATAAAGTTTAACTGATGTCTTAGAATGGCATTTCCTTTTTTATGAACAGAAATTTTATTTCTAACACTTCCCCTTTAAAACTATCTTCTTTATTCAGATGTACTGTCATACTCCTATAACTTCTTTCTTTTTATTTTTCATTTTTTATTTTTTCCCAATCTGCTTTTATACCATTTTAGTTACATGCAAGTATTAAGGTCAGTTCTAGGTTGACTAAGACAGCCAGAGAAACTGTGTCTCAAAAAAACAAAAAAAATAATTGTAAAACTCATATTAGATTGGTAGCAAATAAAGAAATGAAGGCTAGTATGCATTATCATATCTGGATTTTTTTCTGATGTAAAACTTCACATAGCATATTTTTGCTTCTGATAAACAGGATCACTCCATATGTGTCTCTACACATAGTTCTGCACCTTTATGATACTGAGAAAATGCATATCCTTGTATATGTGAAAAGTTATAACAGAAATAGATATACAAACACAGTAGTCGCTTCTACATTTAAAGTAGCACTTAGGTTGCTACTCGAGTCTCATCTTTTACACAAGCAGACAGAAAACTTTCTAACTTTTAAGAGAGGTTTTTTTTTTAAACCATGTTATAAATCACGTTTGCTACTTCATTTCACATATTTCACCTGGACATAATTGCTTCTTAATCAAGACTGAAGCAGTATATTATGTAAAGCACATCTACTTTTTGTTTCTAAGGAAAACTCTAGGAATTGCATGAGGTTAAAGGGAGGTGTGTTGTGAAATGTGGTGCTTAATATTTCAAAGAAATATCTAATTAAAACTGATCAGATTAAAGTTATTTTCCATCTCAGTTGTTCATATGCCATATGTTAAGGAGTTCTCAAGTGGAACATGTCTAAAGAATGATATGTCGTACTATAACCTCCCTGAAATTTTCACTTAAAAAGAAACAAATCAAAAGACATCTCATGCTTGAATTAAAGGTCAATGAAACAGTGAAGGCCTATGGGTCAGGCACAAAGAAGTCACAGAAGAGTCAAACGCCACTGGTCTCGGAGGCTAGCTTGCCACACATAACCACGGTTAGCATGCTCTTTCTCCACAGTTGGTAGCAATCAGATACATATTTAATGTGGTTTCATTATATCCAATAAATGCTGGCAGTAGAATAACCTCCCCAGGGTATTCGTCGAAGAATAGAACAGAGAGCACGATGAGCGCATTTAGCACACGCACCCACAGCCTCCTGATAAAAGCCGGCACTTCCCCCGTACAGCACCTGTTGTCCTAGCTGGTTTAATTACTTTTCATTGTAGTCAGCAGCCTGAAATATTTATCATGGATCCTATAATTTTCCTAATCCAAAACTGACATCTACTCCAGTGACCACAGGGACTGAATTTTTACAAACTTCTTCCCCCCCTCCTCACCCTCCGTACTTCATTCTCAAGATTAAAGTGAGGAAATTGTTTTTAAGAGACGTCGTAGCTTTCAGTCAAGTGCCGGCTGCATGGGCAGATGCTAGAATGCTCACACAACATCCAGCCAGCCAGCTCTGACAAAGGACAGAAGTTAATTTCACTGTTGAAGTGTAAAACATTCAATGGACCAACATAAATGAAACATGAACTTAAAGGTTTTGTATAGCAAAGCCAACTAAACTTCAGGCAACTTTTCTAGAACTGTATCTCCAGTCAGTTTATTATTAAATAAGAGTGATTTTTAAAAACCTTTCTCTGGTGAATCACTGGTTATAAATACCACGCTTTTGGCTATGCTCTCATTTTGTACTTACTTGTTAACATTTTATTTGAGTTAAAAAATTATTCACCGTATTTTTTACGGTGATACGTGCTGTAAGGTAAAATGATGCTCTTTCTTTGACTGAAGACTCACAGAGTTCTTTAACCTTATTTTCTTAGTTATCTTGAAATGCTGTGTGTGGCTGCCTTGTGGTGCCGCAATGCTGTACTCACGAACAGCATCTTCATCACAATCCTAAGACATCATAACAAGTAGTCCTCTGCACATGTAAAAACTGACGTTCAGAAAACTGACAACTTTGCTCCAGTCACACTGAAAACTAGTTTGTAGCCTATTTTAGATTCCAACCCAGGTATTTTGCTTTATAGTCTGTGTTTTTAATGTACATACAGCAAAATGTATTAACAGGAAAACAATTTCATATTAGCCTTCATGGCTTAAGCTTGTGAGTAAATGACTTTAGATAATTAAGTTAGTAGCATCCTATAATGAAAGCTACATTTTGTATTGAAAGTTAATAAATACTTATATTCAAATATTGACAGCCACAAACATTAACGCAATTGCACAAGTTGAGACTAACTCTACTGCCTTGTATATATTAAGCATCTGTTGATACATTGTGTTTAAATTTCATGATGATTATGATTAGGCAGATCTCGTTCCTGTCTGGCCATCAAAATTCCCTGGAGATATTAAAACTAAGAACATTTTCAGTCTAAGCCAAATAATGAAGTCATGCTGGTGCCTAACTAGAGTCTTCACCCCTACTGGCTAGTGTTTGTGATACTAGAGGGCATTCTGAATCCTTCTAGAGGAGAAAGGGAACTTCCAACCTGGCTACAAACTCTTCACTTTACGATGGTATCCTTCCTACAGGTCATGCTGGTGCAATAATGGCGTAAATGCTTGAGTAATCTCCAACTATCTGCTGATTTAAGGGCTACTCCATGCGATGGAACCCATGCCAGACTCAGCTCAGATGGCTAAGAACCTGAGACTAGACAGGTCATCAGTCTAGGGGAAATCCAAATACGATCGTGTTGCTAAAGGAACAAAGCAATAAAATGACTCTTACTGACAGTCTGAAAATCAGTGTCTTACTCAGTGATCATCAGCAAATATTCCCCCAGGAGTAGACGGGAGCTGACATGGAGCCCTGCAACTAGGCATTTGTGTAGAGAGCAATAGACCTTAGAACACTCAGTCCTAAGTTCAACGTCTTTATCAAACCCCTTCTCTCAGGTCTCAAGAATCTATACACAAAAGGAGGCAGAAAGGTTGTGAAAGCCAGAGGGGATGGATGACACCTAAAGCTGTGCAACAAGACTGTTACACACATGACAGAGTCTATGGCCCCTACTGACAGGGCCTGCACAGGTCCAAGATACATTAGAACAGTCTTTGTTTAGAGTTCTATTGCTGTGATGAAACACCATAACCAATGTCAAGTTGGGAAAGAAAGGGTTTATTTGGCTTACACTTCAATATTGCTATTCATCTTTTTTTCCTTTAATTTCTTTTTTCTTTTTTCATTAATTAATCTGTTTATTCACTTTACATCCTGATCACAGCCCCCTCTTTCCTCTGCTCCCACTTCCACTCTAAAAAATACATCCTCCTCTTATCCTCTCCCCTTCTCCTTAAAAAACTAGGAAGCCCAACTTAGGTACCCCCTACCCTAGGACATTCAGTTCCAGCAGGACTAAGCACAACTTTTCCCACTAAGGCCCAACCAAGCAGTCTAGTTAAGGGAAGGGGATACAATGGCAGGCAACAAAGTCAGAGATAGCCCCTGCTCAAATTGTTAAGGGACCCACATGAAGACTAAGTTGCACATCTTCTACAAACAAAATCTGGCCTAGGTCCAGCCCTGCATGCTCTTTAGTTGGTGGTTCAGTCTCTGTGAGCCTCCATGGGCCCAAGTTAGTTGATTCTTTAGGTCATCTTGTGGTGTTCTTGACCCCTTTGACTCATTCAATCCCATCCCCTCACTCTTCTGCAAGACTCCCTGAACTCTGACTGAGATTAAACTGTGGGTCTATGCATCTGTTTCCATCTGCTGTTGGATGAAGCCTCTCAGGAGACTCTTATGTTAGCTTCTTGTCTTCAAGCACAGCAGAGTATCATTAATAATGTCAGGGGTTGGCTCTCTCACATGGCCTCAGGCTGGGCCAGTCATCGATTCCCTCAATCTCAGCTCCATTTTTATCCTTGTGTATCTTGTAGGCAGAACAAATTTGAGTTGAATGATGTCCCTCTTCTTCCACTGGAAGCCCCCTCCCTTGGCTATAGGAGGTAGCCTCTTCAGTTTCCATATCCTCAGCTGCTAGGACTCATTGAAGGAAGTCAGGGCAGGAACCTGGAGGCAGGAGCTGGAGAAGAAGGGAGTTGCTCACTGGCTTGCTTCCCATGGCTTATTCATCCTGTTTCTTTTTTTTTTTTTCTTTTTCTTTTTTTAATTAGCTATTTTCTTTATTTACATTTCAAATGTTA
The DNA here is from genome assembly GCF_004785775.1 of Grammomys surdaster. Taxonomy (NCBI): domain Eukaryota; kingdom Metazoa; phylum Chordata; class Mammalia; order Rodentia; family Muridae; genus Grammomys; species Grammomys surdaster. The sequence continues at coordinate 101,156 of NW_021627801.1, forward strand.
TCCTCATTCCCGGAAAATCCTTATGCCCATCCTCCACCCCCTGATTCTATGAGGATGTTCCCCCCCCCGGCCACCAACCCCCACCTCCCTGCCCTGGCATTTCCCTACACTGAGGCCTTGAGCCTTCACAAGACCAAAGGCCTCCTCCCACTGATGCCTGACAAGGTCATCCTCTGCTACGTATGCAGGTGGAGTCATAATTCCCTCCAAGTGTACTCTTTGGTTGGTGGTTTAGTTCCTGGAAGCTCTGAGGGGTCTGGTTGGTTGATATTACTGTTCTTACTCTGGGGTTGCAAACCCCTTCAGCTCCTTTAGTTCTTTTTCTAACTCCTCCATTAGGGACCCTGTGCTCAGTCCAATGGTTGGCTGTGAGCATCTGTCTCTGTATTTGTCAGGTTCTGGCAGAGCATCTCAGGAGACAGCTATATCAGGCTCCTGTCAGCATGTACTTCTTGGCATCCACGATAGTGTCTGTTTTTGGTGACTGCATATGGGATAGATCCTCAAGTGGGGCAGTCTTTGGATGGCCTTTCCTTCAGTCTCTGCTCCACACTTTGTCTCCGTATTTTCTTCCGTATTTTGTTCCCTCTTCTAAGAAGGACCAATGCATCCACACCTCTGTCTTTCTTCTTGAGCTTCATGTGGTCTATGAATTTCAGACTGCTTTCTTACAGAACCCAGGACCACCAAGGGATTAAACCACCCATAATAGGCTGAACCCTCCCCTATCAATCACTAATTAACAAAATGATTTACTGATTGATCCTATGGAAGCATTTTCTCAGTTGAAGTTTCTTCCTTTCAAATATTTCTAGTTTGTATGTCAAGTTGACAAAATTCTAGTCAGCACAGGGTCCCAGTATTGAGAGGGGAAGCAGACACGCATTATCACCAAATGTCAACTTCTCTCAAAGGAAAAGATTAGTTTCTCCAATAGAGTCTCACTGGGTATTCAAGAGTCGGGCCCCAGGCTCAGCCATAGATGACCAACACAAAACAAACCCAGTGGTATATTGGGAGGTTTGTTTTGTTTTGTTTTGTTTTGTTTTGTTTTGTTTTGTTTTACTTTACTTTACTGATCTTTTCTGTATATATTAATTTCTGATCTTATGCTTTTAGAGATTTTTTGATGCATACCTAAAAAACCTGTCTTTGTGTTTCTCATGCTTTTTCTTTTATTTTCTGTTTGTTTGTGCTTTGCTTAATTCTGGTTTGTTCATTTGTTTGTTTCCCCAAGAGAAAGAAGGTCTGCAGTTAAGTAAGTTGGGAAGTAAAGAGAATAGGAGGATCTGGGAAGAGATGAGGGAAAGGGAGCCATGATTTGAATACATTGTAAGAAAAAAATGCAATATAAAAAAATCAAAAGGTACCTTGAAAAGAAAACACAAAAGGTTTGATTGGCACTTGAGTAAATTATCCATGGCACACCAACCACGAGTCCGTGGTAAGAATCTCTGTACTGCTGAGCCCACAGAAATAGTATGCGAAACTCACTGGAGATGAAACTGAGAGTCGCCAGGTGATGCTCGCCTGTAACCTGAATGCTGCTCAGGCTGGTGCAGGGGAATCACAAGTTTGGAGCCAGCTGAAGCTGCATAGTGAAAACATTTTTTAAAAAACAAACATCAAAATGACAAGTGCTGTGTTATCTCTGGATTTGGAGGTTACTTTACACCTGCGTATCATTTTCTTTGATTCATATCGCTTTCATACACTGTAAATGCCCATTAAAATACTCTTTTTATTATGTAAGCAGTTTAGTATCTATTTTTAATCTTATTTGTACTGTTTACTTGTTGACATATTACTCCAAATCTTGTGATTTTTTTTCATGTTTTTCAACTTAACACACTTATTTACTCTTTCACAATTCCATATTTGTGTCCATATTTATGGACATAAATGTCCTTTGAGCTCTCTTTTCCCTTTTCCTCTCAGTCCCCTTCCGTTTTTATTAAACCCTACTTTCTTGTCTTTCTTTTTTTTTCCCCTGGTGACCCACAGCATTTAATTAGGACTTCTTGCATGAGTAGCAGTAGGGTATCACTTACTTGAGTGACAGCAATAAACCAGTGAGGACAACCAGTGAAGAATAAGAGGCCCTTCCCTCAGGAAACTGTCTATATCTCCTCTGTGAGGGTTGAGGCCTTATGAGCACCACCCACCCATCTGTCCTGGGAAGTTGATGGGTCCTCTTTTGTGCAGCTCTTCTGTAAGTGCCTGCTGCTGCTGTGAGTTATGGGTGCAGCAGCCATACCCAGAATGTGGCATTTTATACATTCCTTCCCTTCCTTCAGCTATAACATTCTTTCCACATCCTCTTCTTTGACTTCCCTGAGACTTGAAAGATGATATATGTAGGCTTAGATTTTTTCCTCAAGCCCTATTTTTACTAACTGTTCTTAAACACTTTAACCTCCCTTCTAGCCCACTACCCACCAGAGGTAGTGGAGAAGAGAGGTTATTAGGATACAGGGGAAGTAGACCTGTTTAAAAATTGTTCTTTGGAGCAAATCCCATCTGCTTTGTCAGGAAATCAAGAGTTCAAGTCACAGGTCAGCAGCAGCAGCTCAATCCTCTAGTAAACATTTCACGGATATACCAGCCGTCTAATTTGATAGTGTCAGGATAGCAGCAGTGGTGGCATGACCTAGCAGGAACAACCAGGCCTCAGAGAATTCAATCAGCACAAGTCAGGAGGAGGGATTGGGACCAGCAGGGATGTCAGGAGAAGTTCCCTGCTGTGCGTCTCTCAATGAAATGAAGATCAGCAAAGACTGAAGATGAAGAAGAAGCATTGCAAAGCTAGCTATACCAGTAAGTCCCTCTCACAGTGTGTAGAGTCCTACTTATACTCCCTCCAAGCATCACGGGTTCTCCACGGGTCTTGCCTCACCACATATCTTGCCTTAGCAAAAGGTCTCAGCAGAGCTCCACATGCCATTCTAACTCACCTGACATCACTCCGCCAATCGGCCCAAGTCTGAAGAAGAGGCAAGAAGCCACCAGCACACCGCCAGAAGTTTTTTGGTGTGTTTCTCTCTATGGTATCACAACAAATGGAGCTCAACAATGCACGTAAGGTAAAACAATACATGTGTACCATTAGCAAAGAATTCTTCATCATGAGTCCTTTCACAAGTCTGCCTTAGCAAATTACCATGCAACATAACTGACTTTCCAAAGAACCCTTAAGTGCCCCCCTCAGATATAGATGCCCACTGTGTGTCTCAGCACTCCATTGTCACATGTTCTCAGTACACTGGTGATGAGTCTCTGTGTTATTGATCATCCCTGTTCTATGGCTGTAAACACATAAACTTAGAGGGCAGTTTGACATCATGTCCATTTATAAAATCAACAGATTCTTCCATCATAGAATCTAGGACCTCCCCATCCATGGGTTTTGACTAAATTTACAGCAGGGGATTTGAGTCCCTGCTGTGGTGTGGCCCTGAAATCCGATTAGAAAGTAGTTGTTCACCCCTTGGAGTCAGGCTGCCATCACGGCAGTAGGAACATTCTGTTTCTGGATGATTTTCTGTAAGTGAAAAATTGATATTGCAAACTAACATTTGGAGTTTGAGCAATTAATCTCTTCACTGAAAGAGCACTACAGTGCCATTTCTCTCTCTCTCTCTCTCTCTCTCTCTCTCTCTCTCTCTCTCTCTCTCTCTCTCTGTGTGTGTGTGTGTGTGTGTGTGTGTGTGCATGAGAGAGAAAGAGAGAGAGAGAGAGAGAGAGAGAGAGAGAGAGAGAGAGAAGAGCAGAGCCTCTGCAACCATGGGAAAGTAACATCACTAAATGTTTTGCCTTCTGTGCTAAGGAAGAAAGATGTTACTGACTAGACTTTTCTAGAAGGTGGGCGAAAAGGGGGAAACAGACGCAAGGTTTGAGTCAGATGCTTGCCTTGATGGATGCGAGTGGCAGAAGCATTGGTATGGTTTTATTTAGTTATTCTTTAGTTTCTTGTCCTACTTTTCTTACAGAAAGAAAGAATGGAAGGAAGGAAGGAAGGAAGGAAGGAAAGGATAAAGACAAAAGAACTTGCAGTTTTGTGTTTCTCAAACTAAGCTAGTAGTACTTTAATTTCCAGGATGAAAATTAATGACATCTGTCAGAAAGGGCACCTTATGGATGTTGGCATGATGGGTGTGAATTTTTGTATGCTCGGTTAACACTGTTCTGAACAGGAAGGTTGTAACCAACTATTCATTACTGACAGATCTGAGTCACATCCCAAAACCTCAGTGTACTCAAATAATTGAAAAGAAGAAACTCCTTCTGGTGAACTGAGCTGTTCTTATCTATTTTTAACACATTTGCCAAGTTTGTGAGAATGGAGTTAAGCTCTCTAAACTCACAGATGTGCTTTCTAACAATGGGAAAGTACATTGTGCACCTTCTTTGGTTGTATTTTCACAGCTTCTCACAGTTCTGGTCCCAGGACAACCCTTGGGAAATTTTGATAAGCTTCTTACTATGTTTTATATGACACCCCTGAATAGCTGTGAATGTCTTGAAAGACCAAAACAAGAAATTTAGACTTTCTCCCTACCAGACTGTGTTGTCAAGTGAGAATATGACTATCTATCCCTGAAGCCTTTTGTTCCTGTGTTTGGTGAAACTTCCTGCACGAGTAGCTGAGGTCTCTATTCACTTTGCTTTAGCATTTGGGAAAACCCAGATTCTCTGGTGCTCTATACTTCATCCTGCAAAGCAAGACTAAGAACAAGCAGAAGTACACAATACTAGAAAGGGGGCTGGCTATACTCCATACTTCATAGCCATGGACTTCACTGATACGACGTCATTTATTTTGGGTATGTTTGGGTTATAGTACAAACTAGCCATATTAAAGAAGGAAACAACTATTATAATGCTGTTCCTCCACATTCCATCACTTTGGTCTAATGGGTCGTTGCCACAGATGTTGTCTTAGTGTTTCTATTGCTGTGAAAAGACACCATGCCCACAGCAACTCTTATAAAGGAAAACTTTCAACTGGGTCTGACTTACAGTTTCAGAGACTTATTCCATTATCATCATGGCAGACAGCATGATGGCATTCAGGCAGACATGGTGCTGGAGAAGGAGTTGAGAGTTCTATATCAGGACCTGCAGCCAGAAGGAAGAGAGTGTCACACTGAGGGTGACTTGAGTTTCTGAGACCTCAAAGCTCACCCCCTAGTGACACAGTTCCTCTAACAAAGCCATTTCTGTTCCAACAAAGCCACATCTCCTAATAGTGCCGCTCCCTATGGCTAAGCATTCTGATACATGCGACTATGGGTGGGGGCATCCCTATTCCAACCACTACAGGTGTCTAAGAGAGTCTATGACTTCCACCCACTGGGTGCCAGTAGCATCCTTCTTTCTTCACAATCCAAATGGCTCCAGCCCTGTGTCCTCTAAGGACAAAATGTACCAATTGGAAATTATTTATCTACTACATAGAATATTTAATACTTTTGAAAACTAATCATAATTATTTTCTTCCATGTTCCTTCAAAATTAATGCTGCTCAAAAAAAATTAGTAACAATTAGTGCAGCACACAGTTTATCTTACTTCACAAAGCTAAGGAATTAATCTTTTTGTGTGTGTCCATATTGACTGCTTGACTATACCCTTCCCTGAGGTGTGAGACATCACTGAGTTCATTTTGCAAAGATTTTATGCCCAAGAGGCTTGATGTGCCAGGGTGGGGAATACCCAGGGAGAAGGGGAAAGGGGATAGGGAAAAGAATTGGGGGAGGGGTGACTGGGCATGGGTAATGAGAAGGATGTAAAGTGAATAAGTAAAAAAAAAAAGTGGCTGGAGAAGCAGGTTGTTTGGAAACCATGGCAAGAATCCATAAAGTGTCTCAGCACAGTTCCCTAGAGGTCTGAAATGAAGTTAAATAACTGTGCTTCTATGGAGAAATTCCTCCTTCTTTTCTTAAACTTGTAGTAAAGACTTCTTGCTATGTGCTGAGACAACATGATTGTTGCCTCAAATTACGCCCATCATAAACCTAGGTATGAAACCCACAACGCCATACAGGCTAGTATACCTGGCAGGATTCTATCTTCAATGGAAAAGGCTTCTTCAAAAGGAAGAAGGGAATTTAAAGATCCCAAAACTCCATTAAATTTCAAAAGCAGACTGCTGCACCAATACCCATTTTTAGATACACCATTGCTTATCTTTTATTTCACACCTAGCCAGAAGACAAGTTATGTATGAGCAAGTGATTAGGAGATGGAAGGTTCTGAATGATGTGAGATGTTTATAAAAACAAAGAGAGGTCTTGTCATATGAGATGAAATCTTCCTGGTGTGTGTAGTTATCAGTGTTACTTTTGGCTGCCTGTGATGTCAAGGAAAATGCACTGGTTCATGGGCACCAGCAGACGGTTGCCTCAGACAGTCAAAAGCTAGAATGAATGAAAATAGCAGAGAAGACCAGTAGATTGAGGGAGAAAGAGAGATTCTCAGCAGCAGCACAGAATTTGAAGACATAGCTTACCTACCAGGATGATGCGAACCTGGTTCACCTACTTGTATCTATATGACCTGAAGAAAATCCAGAGCGTGCCCTCAAGAGTCTATATATGCATTCAGGTCACTAGCACAGCACTTGGCAACATATACACACACGACGACGTAGTAGTCTGATAATCTCAAAAAATTCTGGTGAGCCACCTCTCCAGCCCCAACTTTGGATCTTTGAGTAGAAGTGGGTCTGTTAAAGCTGTAGGAACTTTTGAAGTCAGTCAAAAGCAATCTATTCCTTCTTTTGGCTTCTACAGACACCTGCATGTGTGTATACAGGCACACACACACACACAAACACACATACACACACACACACACAAATAAGTAAATACAGTTCAGGAGGTAGGAGTCTAAAGTATCTTCTGATAAAGCAAACTCTTAACTATAAACCCCTATAAACAGCAAAGCACTGGTTACATACTCTCTATATACAACAGAATGCAGTAAACATTTCCTTTCCAACTGGAAGGAATAAGAGGATAGCAGGGAAACATCAGACTCAAACCAAAACAAAACCCATCAGAGCAACCACCAAGCCCATAGTTCCATGTCCTCTCCTAAGCTTCTATAGACTCCTCTGGCTTGGTAGCCTCACATCTGCAACTTCGCTTCCTGCAACACCCACAGGCTCTTTCTTGAGGCAGCTCCATCTGTCTGGTAAGATCTTTACATTCCAGACTTCCCCAGCATCCTGGAGTCTCCATTGTAAGTTAAACTTCACCTTCACAGGTAGACAATGCCTCTCAGGGCCTCCTTTAATAGAATTTGACCTTGTCAAACATTGTCTAGCTCCATTTGTCTTTTGTTTTGTGTGGTTTGTTGCTGCTGCTTGTTTCTTTTGTTTTTGGTTTTATAATCCTAGCACAAACTTTCCTGAGACTGTAATTCTTGAATTCTGCTTGTTTGAAAATGATTACCTTGTAATTGGCAAACCCAAATTCTCCTACCAGCTCCAGAGATAGCCTGGCCTCCTTTTACCACAGCTGAAGAGGTCACAAAATTACCTGCATGGCCAAACCTGAGGGAAATTGTCCTTGTTATGTAATTCTGTTGGAGCTGGGATTTCTGGAGGTTTTATATGTTCGGGCATGCTCTTCTGTTTTTATTATTTGTTGGTTGGTTTGTTCATTTTCTGACTGTCCTGGAACCCATTCTGTAAACCTCAAACTCAGAGATTCCACAGTCTCTGCCTTCAGAGTGCTAAGATTAAAGACATGAGCCCACAGCCAGTGGTGACACTCTCTTTTTAAGTGAAAACTGGGAGTCCATTTGTACTGTTGCAGTCTGGAGCCTTTGCAGGGCAGGGTCTTGCTCTACCAGTGCCACATCTGTTGGTGCATTTTCTCTCTGGTCACACTAGTCTCTTTAATAGTTAAGTGTTTTCCCTGCAGTTTTGCATTTTTCACTCTCCTTTCTTCCCCTGGATGCACATTGTTTACCTCTTGTTCCACTTTCTTCTTTTCTCTCACTGTACACTGTGCTAAAGGTCATGAGCACCAACTGTGCAACAACCACGTGAATGCTGTGTAGTCTTGAACTATTCTCTAAAAAAAATAAATAACAATTGTGTCATTATGTTTGAATCTGGCCTCACTCAAATTCATGAACAGGACACAGCAAGATTGTTTGCCACTAGCCTAGTCCTCAGTAGAGCCCTGATTAGCATCTGGAATCTAAAGGCCTTGGCCGGCACTGTCTCTTTCTATTTACATTCTCTCTTCTGAACTTCTATGAAAGTGGTGCAGTAAATTTTCCTCACAGTAGTCTAGGACTTTCTAGCAAACAGCTCCAAATGCTTCCATGTTGGTAGATTATTTAAAGTAGTTGTAGAGAAAGAGAAAGTGGAAAGAAAATGAGGTTCAGTTTGATCTTGTGCAAGGCCATGTTTATTCACAGCAAGGGAGCATCTTTGCCATCCACCTGTGCAGAGAGCCACAATGCTAATAGAAGAAGATGTGACATGGGTCCCTTATAAGGGCCAAAATGACTCCCATACTCCTCAAGGGAAGCCTGGGAGTGTAGTCCATCCTTCAGCAGGAAACTGGCATTCCTAACTCTGAGACAATACAAAAACACAGGGTTGGGGTGTTATAGTTGCTTTCTGCTGAGTATTTTGTTGGATGGTATGGTTCTGAGTAGTTGAAGTGGCGGTCCTCTGCTCAGATACCAGGGAGAGGGTCTTAACTTGCTCCGATGCAATGGATCAGGTCATTTCCACCCTGTATCACTGAAGAGACTTGTGAAATAACTTTTAGAGGCTGTAAGCAGATGATTTGACTAAAAAGTAGAACTGAGATTTTTCTGGTGAGGTTAAAAGAGGGGGAAGAGAGGAGTCAGGGCACAGAGTGAAAGGAAGTGGGCATAAAGTTGATTCGGAGTGACAGAGACTGGTACCATTGTCAGGAATGTTGGACAAGATGACCTTGTAGAGCAGGGAGCTACAGAGCATCAAAGGTGGGAAACAGTAGAAAATAGAGGACTAATGTAAAGAATTATATTCTACTTTGGGTGAGAGAAACAAAGGTCCACTTTAGCCAGTATTTCTCCACAACAACTTAAAAGTTTTTTTGTAGATGTATGGGGAGCCAATTGACCTGTTGTAGAGTGAAAACTTTTGGGAGAGCTTGTGTGAAACATTTTGTTTGGGTATAAGGTGAAGTTCAATAAGGAAAACTTTTAAAAGTCATGGTGAAAACCTGGGTCTGAGAATAATAAGAAGGAAAGAGTGATCAAGGGGAGGAGCCAGAGTTGGAGGCAACCAGAAGAAATTTTAGTTGGATCTCTGGGTCTTTAGACCCCATTTCAAACCAGTTAGGATTAGGTGATATGGAAGCAACTTTGTTCAAGAAGGGCACAACCACCCTCAGCAGTAGTCAACTCTAGTCCTTTTTAGTTTTGGAGTACTACTGTCAAGCTACTCTTGAAGAATGTCAAAACAGGAAGGTTAATTGATGCAAAGAAGGCTTTAGTCCAGTTTTTTCCCATGTCCAGAGTGGCAAGAAGAAGAATGAACAGGATAGTCCATTAGCTCCCTGTTTACAGTCGCCCAGAATGCTTTTAGGAGTTTGGGGGTGTCAATCTTTCTGTCAAGGCTGACTGAAGGGCAACGAGGGAACCATTAGGGTGCCCCAGAAGAGGGTCCAACCAAAGGGCCATGATAAAACTTAACAGTTGGCAAAGTTCCAGAATAACGTTATGGGGAGCATAAAGAGACAAAGTTACACAAAGAAAACTTACTTCATTTTAACATGTAGCATAATGTTAAATGCAATTGTACACATGAATGGGCAGACACTGTACCAGAGTTCTGCCGACAGACAAGGTAACTGCAATTCACTGTTTACATCAGACTCCTGCATGAGGAATAGCTCCTAGAAGCCTTGTAAAAGATATCAGTTAAAGTCAACATCTAAGGGATGAACTTGAGCAGAAAGTGTCTTTTTTTTTTTTTTGGTTTTTCGAGACAGGGTTTCTCTGTGTAGTCCTGGCTGTCCTGGAACTCACTCTGTAGACCAGGCTGGCCTCGAACTCAGAAATCCGCCTGCCTCTGCCTCCCAAGTGCTGGGATTAAAGGCGTGCACTACCACCGCCCGGTGAGCAGAAAGTGTCTTCAGTGATATCCCTTGCTTCCACATATGGAAAACTTTATATATTTATTTCAAATATTACATAAAAAAATGAAATTTTAAGAAAAACACAAGTTTTGGTTATTAAGAATTTTGTAAGGTGATAGTTTAAAAATTGGGACAATTATCTTTTTTTTTTTAATAGAGGACAGCTTTAATCTAAGCACACACTTGCACCAACCCAAATAACCAAAGGCCATTAGATGGAAGATAATTTTGTAATTATATTTATGTACAGAAAACTTGAAGTGTACATTATTCTTTAACCCAGTTTAGTGGCGAGTTCTTTAGCCTTTGCTTTTTCCAGCTTGGCAATTCGGGCCACAGACTTAGGACCCAGGACGTTGCCTCCCCAGTGGCGGCGGATCTCGTCATATCTGTCATTATAATTGGTCCTAATAGCTTCTACCAGCTTAGCCAGAGCACCCTTGTCTTCCGAGTTAACCTGAGTGAAGGCAACAGTGGTGCATGTTTTCCTGTGGACCAGGCGACCCAGCCTGGCCTTTCCTTGATGATGCAGTAGGGCACACCCATCTTCCTGCACAGGGCAGGCAGGAAAACAACCAGCTCAATGGGATCTACATCATGGGCAATCACCACCAGATGAGCCTTCTTGTTCTCCACCAAGGTGGTGACTGTATTGACTCCTGCTCGGAGGACAGGTGATCTCTTAGTTGGGACGTCTCCTTTGCCAGCAGCTTTCTTCTCAGCACAGGCCAGTAGCCTTTGCTTCTTCTCTTGCTTTGTCTCTGGCCTGTACTTGTGGGCAAGCTTAAGCAGCTGAGTAGCTGTTTGCCTGTCCAGGGCCTGGGTGAACTGGTTAATGGCAGGAGGTACTTTGAGTCGCTTATAGAGGATGGCTCTTTGCCGCTGCAGCCTGATGTATCGGGGCCATTTAACGAAGCGTGTTAGATCTCTTTTGGGCTGGATGTCCTGCCCCATGCCAAAGCTCTTGGGCCTTTTCTCGAACAGAGGATTGACCACCTTTTTGGCCTCCTGCTTCTTGACGACGGCGGGGGCCGGGGCCACCTTCTTCCCCTTGGCCTTCTTTCCTTTGGGCATCTTGCTCGGCTGGAAGAGAGAGAAAGAAGCTGGGACTATTATCTTAAATGATCATATCTAGTCTTTAAAAGCATGACATAATACATATTTTTGTTATTGTCAAATTATCATACCTATATACAGTAAATAAATTTTATACTGTCATTATACATAGAGAGATGACTTAATTCTAAGCTGCATTCCTCTCCCAAGAAATGATTTTTAAAAGTCAATTGAAAGCTGTACATTCCCAGAGATAGTGACTGCCTTGTCAAGAGTAAATTATTCAGAGGAAATGAACAAATGAATAAATAAATCGTTTAATGTTATTTTAGAAGGTTTAAAAGAACCTTTTAAAAATTTCTAAATTCTCATACCATATACTTAACCAAAAGATGAAAAATGAAAACTGTCATGTCAATTCTGTAACAAAGAACTTACATGTTACATGAATTAGCAAAGACAGCTAAAGCCAACTCTTTACTCCTGCTGATGGACATATCTCCAGGTATGGACATATCACAGCCTGGGAGCAGTAAGCTTATTGCTTAACATCATGCTACTTTAGAAAAATATATTGGTTATTTAGAGGCATAAATTTTAAAAACAAGATAAAAAATTAAAGGAGCTTTAACAAATATGGACTTTCAGAATTCCTTAGGCAACATCCCAAGCATCACTGACAAAGCCTGTATACTCCATGTAGCCTTCAGGGTAATCGCACAGGCACTGGCCCTGGAGCGCTCTACCTGGGCAGAGACTAGATTATATTCTCAAAGTACCACAGGCCAGCTGAGGTTGGAAAGATTCTCCTTCATCTAAATCATCTTCCCCTGAGGAATCTAAAGGCTTGGGACATCACTTGATAGACTCACTTGTTAACTCTACAGATATAAAACCAACTGTCAATATGAATATGTTTGGATAGTCTGAATAACTTTCCAAAGCTTGTGTTTAATGACAACATGCCTGGCATCCTTCTTTAATCAGAGAATATGGGTGGCTAGCATGTGTACCCTGGATTTAGCTTGTGCTAAGAGGAAGAACTGAATGCCAGGGTGAAAGACATGGCCAACTGATCTCCATGCAGGTCTCATATCAGTTATATGGTAGGCTTCTATACAAGGTCCTGCTTTTCTCAGCATCTTTATGTGTCAGTTCAGAAGACAATGAGGACAGAATAATTGCTGTTTGCCTATCCATCACGTGGGACATTTAGGATGTGGATATAGGCTCTGAGATCCTGCACTGGGCAAGGGATGCTATCCTTCTATCATGTGAGACATGAGGAGTAACTCATTTTTGGATAAGAAGGACATTTCTTTGTGGTTTATTTCTACATGACCATACCTTTTATCTCCTATAAACCGGAAGCAGAAGAGCAGATTTCTCCTTTGGGCTGGGGCAGACACAGAGTTGGTCTGCTCCTGTGGAGATACTGAATCCTGAACCATCCTAGAGGACCCACTGCACTCAGAGCAGCCGAGGACCCACTGCACTCAGAGCAGCCGAGGAGCTACTGCACTCAGAGAAGCAGACACCAAGGTGGTTTGCACTTGGGAGACATCGTATCCTGAGCCATCCTTGAGGAACCACTGCACTCAGAGCAGAAGGATTTCTAGATCCAAGAGGTGCCCTGAGTCCCAGGAGTTCTTCCACCCAGGAGATTAGGATCATAAGACCACAGAGACATCTGGACTCTGAGGAGCTCTGCCAAAAGCAAGATAACTGGAAATACAGACTCCAGTCTTACACAGTGAGGGCAGGTAACACTAGAGTTAACCAGATGGCGAAAGGCAAGCGCAAGAACATAAGCAACAGAAACCAAAGTTACTTGGCATCATCAGTACCCAGTTCTCCCAATATAGCAAGCCCTGAACACCCCATCACACCTGAAAAGCAGGATTCAGAATTAAAATCACTTCTAATGATGATGATAGAGGATTATAAGAAAGACATAAGTAACTCCCTTAAAGAAATACAGGAGAGTACAAGTAAACAGGTAGAAGCCCTTAAAGAGGAATCACAGAAATCCCTTAAAGAAATGTAAGAAAACACAAAGAAGGAATTAAACAAAAACATTCAGGATCTGAAAATGGAAATAGAAACAATAAAGAAAGCTCAAAGGGAGACAACCATGGATATAGAAAACCTAAGAAAGAGATCAGGAGTCCTAGACGCAAGCATCACCAACAGAATACAAGAGATAGAAGAGAGAATCTCAAATGCAGAAGATACGGTGGAAAATATTGACACAGTTGTCAAAGAAAATGCAAAATGCAAAAAACTCCTAACTCAAAACATCCAGGAAATCCAGGACACAAAGAGAAGACCAAACCTAAGGATAATAGGTATAGATGAGAGTGAAGATTCCCAACTTAAATGGCCAGTAAACATCTTCAACAAAATTATTGAGGAAAACTTCCCTAACCTAAAGAACGAGATGCCCATAAACATACAAGAAGCCTACAGAATACCAAATAGACTAGACCAGAAAAGAAATATCTCCCGTATCATAATAATCAAAACATCAGAGGCACAAAACAAAGAAAAAATACTAAAAGCAGTAAGGGAAAAAGGTCAAGTAACATATAAAGACAGATCTATAAGAATTACACCAGACTTCTCACCAGAAACTATAAAAGCCAGAAGATCCTGGACAGATATCATACAGACCTAAGAGAACAAAAATGCCAGCCCAGATTACTATACCCAGCAAAACTCTCAATCACTATAGATGGTGAAACTAAGATAACCCATGACAAAACCAAATTTGCACAATATCTTCCAACAAACCCAGCACTTCAAAGGATAATTGATGGAAAATGCCAACACAAGGAGGGAAACTACAATGTAGAAAAAGCAAGGAAGTAATCTTCCAACAACCCAGAAAGAAGATAACGATACAAACATAATTCTACCTCTAATAGCAAAAATAGCAGGAAGCCACAATCATTTTTCCTTAATATCTCTTAACATCAATGGTCTCAATTCCCCAATAAAAAGACACAGACTATCAGACTGAATACACAAACAAGACCCAGAATTTTGCTGCATACAAGAAACGCACCTCAGTGACAAAGACAGACACTACCTCAGAATAAAAGGGTGGAAAACAATTTTCCAAGCCAATGGTCCCAAGAAACAAGCTGGAGTAGCCATTCTAATATCAAATAAAATCGACTTTCATCCAAAATTAATCAAAGAAGATAAGGAAGGACACTTCATACTCATCAAAGGAAAAATCTACCAAGGTGAACTCTCAATTCTGAACATCTATGCTCCAAATGCAAGGGCACCTACATATATAAAAGAAACTTTACTAAAACTCAAAACACACATTACACCTCATACAATAATAGTGGGGGATTTCAACACCCCACTGTCAGCAATGGACAGATCATGGAAACAGAAACTAAACCGAGACACTTTGACATTAACAGAAGTTATGAACCAAATGGACTTAACAGACATCTATAGAACATTTCATCCTAAAACAAAAGAATATACCTTTTTCTCAGCACCTCATGGTACCTTCTCCAAAATAGACCATATAATTGGTCACAAAGCAGGCCTCTACAGATACAAAAAGATTGAAATAATCCCTTGTATCCTATCAGATCACCACATACTAAGGCTGTTCTTCAATAATGACAAAAACAATGGAAAGCCCACATACAAGTGGAAACTAAAAAATGCTCTACTCAATGATAACTTGGTCAAGGAAGAAATAAAGAAAGAAATTAAAGACTTTTCAGAACTCAATGAAAATGAGGACACATCATACCAAAACTTGTGGGACTCCATGAAGGCAGTGCTAAGAGGAAAACTCATAACTCTAAGTGCCTACAAAAAGAAACTGGAGAGAGTACACACTAACAACTTGACTGCACGACTAAAAGCTCTAGAACAAAAAGAAGCAAATATACCCAGGAGGAGTAGAAGGCAGGAAATAATCAAATTCAGGGCTGAAATCAATCAAATAGAAACAGAAAGAACAATGCAAAAATATCAACAAACCCAGGAGCTGGTTCTTTGAGAAAATCAACAAGATAGATAAACCGTTAGCCAGATTAACCAGAGGGCACAAAGACAGCATCCAAATTAATAAAATCAGAACTGAAAAGGGAGACATGACAACAGAAACTGAAGAAACTCAAAAAATCATCAGATCCTACTACAAAGGCCTATACTCAAAAAACTGGAAAACCTGGATGAAATGGACAACTTCCTAGACAAATACCAGGAACCAAAGTTAAATTAGGAGCAGATAAGCCATCTAAACAGTCCCATAACCCCTAAAGAAGTAGCAGCAGTCATTAAAAGTCTCCCCACTAAAAAAAGCCCAGGACCAGATGGTTTTAGTGCTGAATTCTATCAGACCTTCAAGGAAGACCTAATAACAATTTTCTTTAAACTATTCCACAAAATAGAAACAGAAGGAACACTACACAATTTGTTCTATGAACCTACAATTACACTCATACCCAAACCCCACGAAGACCCGGCAAAGAAAGAGAACTTCAGACCGATCTCCCTTATGAACATTGATGCAAAAATACTCAATAAAATTCTAGCAAACCGAATCCAAGAACACATCAAAACAATCATCCATCATGATCAAGTAGGTTTTATCCCAGAAATGCAGGGATGGTTCAATATTCAGAAATCCATCAATGCAATCCACTATATAAACAAACTTAAAGAAAAAAACCACATGATCATCTCACTAGATGGTGAGAAAGCATTTGACAAAATTCAACATCCCTTCATGATATAAGTCTTGGAAAGACCAGGAATTCAAGGCCCCTACCTAAACATAGTAAAAGCAATTTACAGCAAACCAGTAACCAACATCAAACTAAATTGTGAGAAACTTGAAGCAATCCCACTAAGATCAAGGACTAGACAAGGCTGACCACTCCCCCACTACCTATTCAATATAGTACTGGAAGTCCTAGCCAGAGCAATTAGACAACAAAAAGAAGTCAAAGGGATACAAATAGGAAAGGAAGAAGTCAAAATATCACTATTTGCAGAAGATATGATAGTATGCTTAAGTGACCCCAAAACTTCAATCAGAGAACTCCTAAACCTCGTAAACAACTTCAGGAATGTGGCTGGTTATAAAATCAACTCAAACAAATCAGTAGCCTTCCCCTACATGAAAGATAAACAGGTACTCGCTTTGGCAGCACATATACTAAAATTGGAACGATACAGAGAAGATTAGCATGGCCCCTGCGCAAGGATGACACGCAAATTCGTGAAGCGTTCCATATTTTTTAATTATGATTTGAGAAAAAATTTTTAAAACAAAGAAAAAAAGAAAGATAAACAGACTGAAAAAGAAATTAGGGAAATGACACCCTTCACAATAGTTGCAAATAATATAAAATACCTTGGTGTGAATTTAACCAAGCAAGTGAAAGACCTGTATGACAAGAAGTTCAAGTCCCTGAAGAAAGAAATCGAAGAATATCTCAGAAGATTGAAAGATCTCCCATGCTCATGGATTGGAAGGATTAATATAATAAAAATGGCCATCTTGCCAAAAGCAATCTACAGATTCAATGCAATTCCCATTAAAATCCCAACTCAATTCTTCACAGAGTTAGAAAAGGAAATTCTCAAATTCATATGGAATAACAAAAAACTCAGGATAGCGAAAACTATTCTCAACAATAAAAGAACTTCGGGAGGAATCACCATCCCTGACCTCAAGCTGTACTACAGAGCAATAGTGATAAAAACTACATGGTATTGGTACAGAGACAGGCAGGAAGATCAGTAGAATAGAATTGAAGACCCAGAAATGAACCCACACACCTATGGCCACTTGATCTTTGACAAAGGAGATAAAACTGTCCAGTGGAAAAAGGACAGCATTTTCAACAAATGGTTCTGGTTCAACTGGAGGACAACATGTAGTAGAATGAAAATTGATCCATTCTTATCTCCTTGTACAAAGTTCAAGTCTAAGTGGATAAAGGACCTCCACATAAAACCAGATACACTGAAACTAATAGAAGAGAAGGTGGGGAAAAGCCTCGAATACTTGGGCACAGGGGAAAAGTTCCTGAACAGAACTCCAATGGCATATGCTCTAAGATCAAGAAGTGACAAATGGAACTTCATAAAATTGCAAAGTTTCTGTAAGGCAAAGGACACTGTCAATAGGACAAAACGACAACCAACAAATTGGGAAAAGATCTTTACCAATCCTTCATCTGATAGAGGGCTAATATCCAATATATACAAAGAACTCAAGAAATTAGACTCCAGACAACCAAATTACCCTATTTATAAATGGGGTATAGAGCTTAACAAAGAATTTTCAACGGAAGAAACTCGAATGGCCGAGAGGCATCTAAAGAAATGTTCAGCATCCTTAGTCGTCAGGGAAATGCAAATCAAAACAACCCTGAGATTCCATCTCACACCAGTCAGAATGGCTAAGATTAAAAACTCAGGTGATAGTAGATGCTGGCGAGGGTGTGGAGAAAGAGGAACACTCCTCCATTGTTGGTGGGACTGCAAGATGGTGCAACCACTTTGGAAATCAGTCTGGCGGTTCCTCAGAAAATTGGACATAGCATTACCCGAGGATCCAGCTATACCACTCCTAGGCATATACCCAGAAGATGCTCGAACATATAACAAGGACATATGCTCAACTATGTTCATAGCAGCCTTATTTATAATAGCCAGGAGCTGGAAAGAACCCAGATGTCCTTCAACTGAGGAATGGATTCAAAAAATTTGGTATATTTACACAATGGAGTATTACTCAGCTATTAAAAACAATGAATTCGAGAGGTTCCTAGGTAAATGGATGGAACTAGAAATTATCATCCTGAGTGAGGTAAGCCAATCACAAAAGAAGACACATGGTATTCACTCACTGATTATTGGATATTAGCCTAGAACCTTGAAATGCCCAAGATGCAACTCACAGGCCACATGAAGCCCATAAAGAAGGAAGACCAAGTGAGAGTGATTCGGTCCTTCTTAGAAGGAGCAACAAAATACTCAAGGGAGCAAATATGGAGACAAAGTGAGGGACAGAAACTGAAGGAGGGGCCGTCTCAAGACCACTCCACCTGAGTATCTATCCCATGTGCAATCACCAAAGGTAGATGCTGATGTGGAAGACAGGAAGTGCATGCTGATAAGAGCCTGATATGGATATCTCCTCAGTGGCCTTCAAGAGTCAGACATATTCAGAGGCAGATGCTCACAACTAGCCATTGAACTGATCATGGGGTTCCCAATGGAGGAGTTAGAGTGAAGGCCATTGGAGCTGAAAGGGTTTGTGGCCCCATGAGGAGAGCAACAATACCAACCAACAACAGCTCCCAGGGTCTAAACCACCAGCCTGGGAGCTGGGCATAGGTGGAAGAAGAAATCCTTGACCTCATGAAGACTGAACACCCCAGGGGGTGGGAATTTAGGGGTGGGGAGGTGGGAGTGGTGGGGTAGGTAGGGGTTACATCCACAGAGAAAAAGGAGGAGGGGAGAGGGCAGGGGGGTTCCTGGGTGGGTGTTGGATGGAGTAAGGGGACAACATAGGAAATGTAAATAAAACATCCAATAAAAAAAATGAACGGAAAAAAAAAGAAAGAAAAGCAGATTTCTGGCAAGTCTTACTTCCCATACATCCTTGTCCTGTAATGAAGTTAGCATGTAACTTTGGTGAGATGATGCTCCATCCAAGAGAATGACTTAAGTCGGGGAACTTCCTGCCAACCAAGTGCATTGTAAATTTAATCCATTTTATTCAAGCATTCAATCTTTCATAACAAAATTTTAAATGTACCTGAATGCTATTTTACATTAAACAAGTTTTAAGTTTACTTTAAACTTGTTTTGACTTACTTGTTTCATACTTAACTTGACAACATATACAGAATACTACATGATGTGAAATAACAAAAGACCACATGATGGGAGATTAAAAATTGTTCTCATGCCCCAGCTTGTTTCTGTAAGTAAATTGCACTTGTACTTAGCAAGACTGACCACTAACTTAGATGTCTTAATTATCTTTAACAGCTTACAATAAGTTAGTAACTATTTTATAAGATTGTGACTTTATCATTTTATCCATGTTTTATTTGAGCCTTAAAATTATAATTCTGGAATTAATTCTGTTTTATTATCAAAGTAAACATTAAATCATAAATACAGTTCACAGAGAGACTGGGAACCTTATTTCCTGATCCTTGCATAGTGTACCTTTATAAAATACCTTTTTTCTATATGACTTAATTTTAAAACAAATCATCTTTTCTTGGAAGCCTGGTATTGCCTCCTTAGTCTAAAAACGGAGACACGCTGATGAGCAAAAGGGATATCATGTGATCTCCTCAGCCAAAATGTCAATAAAGTCACATGGCATGATGATAACCTGCTGAGGTCATCAGTCAAGCCACATTATTGTTACTTAATCCCCCAAGGTGAGCCTAGGTCATCAGCTGATGGTTGTAAACTACATGATACTTTAAGGTAAGCCCATCAACGGACTTACACTTTGTGTAAACAAGAGTCGAATCCAAGTTACATACATGGTATATTATAGAAAAGGGAGCAGGCATGACATTCTGGCTCTGGGTTGGTTGCTAGCTGGAGCCATGAATAAGTTTAACGTGAACTGTGAGTTATAAGTGGGAGGAACATCAGACCATGCTACCATTCCATCTTGTGTAGTTACCTAAATGAGTTTAGGCATTAGAACTCAAATGTCATGATTTGGGCTCAGCAGCAGTCATTTGTATTAAGGGCAATTTTGTACCAAGAGCTGAACAAGTGAAGTGCATATGATGTCTCCGAAATGAAGCTCTTTACATGAAGGTAAATACAGTGGTCAGTATCAAGTTGCCTCAAACATCCTCTAAGTCTTGAAATGACCAAACCCACCTGAAAAGTAAAGAAGTGACCTCAGTGTTACAATTCCAGGGTGAAGAAACCATAGGAAGGTTGTCAGAGCTTTCATCTGATAGAGTGGTACTCACACCAGTGGAAAAATCTCTGGTGCCTCTGACCAAGACAGTCTTAAAATAGGCAGAAGAAGACTACAGTAAGATTCCACACCTAACTAAGGCACCCTGAATTACATCCAGTCACCTTGTCATGGCACTCTGCTGTGTTGCATGGATGTTCTGATCCACAGCACCACGGCCTCCTACCTATGTCAGACTGTATCTAGGAGAAGCAGTAAGGTGAGAAAGGACAGAGACTGAAAAGAAATAGCTTCCTGAAAGAAGAGAGTAGCCCTGCTTGGCACTCTTGGACCTGGGACCCAAAGATAATGAAAGCCAGAGAGGTATTCTCTGGTTCACTTTAACCCCTCAGTGGGCTCAGATTTCCGATCCTGGTTTTCTACACCGTTTCAGCAGCAAACTCTAATGTATTCCTCTCATAAACCAGCCCCAAAGGCCTACAAACTTCATGCTCACCTTTTCCACAGCCACAGCTCCACCTCTCAGTACCAGTACTCTGTATTAGTTACTTTTTTGTTTGTTGTGATCAAATACCTGACAGAGTAAACTTAAGGGAAGAAGATTTATCTTCTCTCTATTGAGGGGATACAACCTATCATGCTGGAGAAGGCACGGTGGCCGAGGTTCTACCAGCAAGGCAGAAGGCGTTAGTGTGGATTATCATACCTCGTCAGTTGTTTTTATTATTTTATTTATGTGTGAGATAGAAGTGGAAGATAGGTATGCATGTCAGTTCTCCCTTTCAACCACATGGTTCTGGGGATGAAACTCAGGCCCTTAGACTTGAAGGACAAGTACTTTTACCCAACAAGTCATCTTGCTGGCAGATAGTCACTGCTTTAGTAAATTACACAATCAACATCCTTCAGTTAAGAAAAGACCCTCCTCTTGAAATTACAGCACTGTTATCTTAATGTATATATCTTGAAATGGAATGCTCATATAAATAAAATATACTATTTGTGATTTAATGCATGGAACCTAACCTCTGAGCAATCAGTAACAATTCGTGTACCCAACAAGAGAATTATCTCCTCTGCTCCAGGTCATGTGTCATCATTTAGTCTGCCTAGACTGGTAAGGTTTTACCTTATCTGCTGGTGATGGAGGATAGACTCCTTCTATCTATTGCCCGAATGAATTGTCTTGGTTGTAAAGTACCCATGCTGCTCATCCATATTGTTATTAAAATTCTACGATAAAATGTTTTTGGATGAGATTAAGAACAAACCCTACCCCAGACTAAGAACAAAAAATGATCCTCAAGAAGGGCTGCAAATAGCTCCTGGGTTAAGGACAACAAGCAGTCAGGTCTTTATTTGATAGTTTACCTTGAAATATTTTTTTTTCAAGATAGGATTTCTCTATGTAGCTCTGACTGTTCTAAAACTCACTCTGTAGACCAGGCTGACAACTCTTACCTTGTCTCCTTCTGTTGTTTTTTTTTTTTTTTTTTTTTTTTTTTTTGGTTGGTTGGTTTGGTTTTTTTTTCTTTTGACTGTGTGCGTGTGTGTATGTCTCTACACTAACATTACATCATCTCTTCTACACTTGCTTTTTATGAAACACAATTGTAAAACAGAAGACAAAGAACTTTTCTATTTTAAAATTTGATGAAATATTAACAACCTCAGCCCACACCCAGCTTTCCACAATGAAGAAGTATAAGCTTAAAGAGACTGAATAATTAGCTAGGTAGTTAACCTGGAAAAGGGACTAGACCACACCTGGTTTTCTCTAGTCCAAACCCTAATCTCTTTTCTTAACATGCTAGAAATTGTCGTCATACATGCATCAGTCCAACTGGATAGCTCTCTTTACAGAGTGTATTCTGTGGACCTGACATAATTATCCAAACATAAGTACTTCCTCATTATGGAATTCTCGACTTAATGGCGTTTCTATTTATATTAACAAGTACCTACCAGAATTCTTATGAAAATTAGAAGATAAATATCACCCTGAGCTCTAATAAATAATGTAAAAAAGATTGACCAGGGAATACTGTGTTTTTATTTCTTAGTCTAATTCTAAAATTATAATTATTTGATGAATTTTATAGTTAGAGTTAAAAGTCACCATATAATTATCTAATTGCAATAATGTCATGAATTTCCTTATACATGGCACTTCTCACACATAAATCAATTGTCTGAACAGTTGAGTTTTACTCCAGCCCACAGGCTACTGCACGTACTTGTTAATAGTTCTACAAGCCATATGGAATGCCTAAAAAGTTGCTCCAGGGTACGTCAAGGATAGCATCTGCTGTGTAGAAGGATACAACACACCTAGTGACTGAGTTCTTAAGGTTCAGTGTGGGTAACTATCACAACATCAAAGATGATGTTCTTCTGGGTAATTTTCATAGCCTGATACCTAATGTTATGGTGCAGAGTTCTGCAAAACTGCTAGTGAATGGTAAAGTTGCATGGCTGAGTCTTCACCTGAAGGACAATTCAATCCTGTCCCTTGTTTAAGATTAGACTGTTTTGTTTTTTCAAATGTACTGAAATTCCATTGTGTTTTGAAATAGTTTGAATTGAACCAAAGACTTGTGTGCTAGGGACATACTCTACTATTGAATTAAAGCCATAGCTCTGATAATTCAAATATGTTCATTGAAGTAAAGATGAGTTCTCATAGATTTGTATAAACATTTGAATCAAAAGATGATCATTATATACTTCTATAAATCATCTGTTTTTTTTCCAAAATATTTAACATAGAAAAATCATCAAGGCAGTTTTATAAAATGTATTGATTGACTGTGAGTCCTTGTCCCTTCAGCCTGTCATCTTCTCACGGTGTACTCCAATATGCAGTCCACTAGGTTTTCTATAGAACCTCAAGTGTATTTTATAATATCTATTTATTCTATTACCCCAACGGTGTTTCATTAAGACATTTTGGTTAATTATAATTTGTTGAGGTTTGTTGCAAATTTTCTATACTTCATCATTCTGATATTCTTTTTTAAAGAATTGTTTATTTGTATGTATTTCACCTACATGGATGTGCATGTATCATGTGTGTGTCTGGTGGCCCTCAAAGATCAAAAGAAGGTACCAGAACATTCAGAACTGGAGTTACAGATGGTTATGAGATACCATGTGGGTGCCAGAAACAAAATACTGATTCTATGTCAGAGTAGCCAGTGCTATTAAGTACTTAACTGTATCTTTAGCTTTAACACTTGGGTGTTTAAAGTCAATTTTGAACTACTTAAATATAAGCTCAGGATATATGTAGATTTTTTTTAAACAGCTACTTAGAAGCCAGGATTATCCCAAGCATCCTTCACAGAAATAGTATTTCCCATCTCTGGTCCTTTAGTGTGTTGATTTTCTGGGATCCCGAAGTTGTACCTATTTCTGAAATATTACTAGGTTTTTACTGGATGAATAGACGATAGGTGTCGTTGGTTTAGCTGTCTGTAAGTGAGATCAGTGACCTGGGGTGTTTAACACCCTGGAATCTAGCTTACTGTTCCATCTTAACAAATTTCTTTGACTCATTTGTCAATACTGCATTCATGTAAGTTTCTAGATTGTTCTTCAAGACATGTCCTCCCTGTTAACATTAATGACTTTATGATACTGAGAGATAGCATGAGTCCTCACAGACCACATGAAGTTCGTGAAGAAGGAAGACCAAGTGTGGGTTCTTCGGTCCTTCTTAGAAGGAGTAACAAAATATTCAAGGGAGCAAATATGGAGACAAAGTATGAGACAGAAACTGAAGGAGGGGCTGTCTGAAGACCATTCCACCTGAGTATCCATCCCATGTGCAGTCACCAAAGGTAGATGCTGACGTGGATGTCAGGAAGTGCATGCTGACAGGAGCCTGATATAGCTGTCTCCTTAGAGGTCTGCCAGAGTCTGACATATTCAGAGGCAGATGTTCACAGGTAACCATTGAACTGATCATGGCATTCCCAATGGAGGAGTTAGAGAGAAGACTTAAGGAGCTGAAAGGGTTTGTGGCCCCATGAGGAGAGCAACAATACCAAGCAACCAGAGCTCCCAGGGTCTAAACCACCAGCCTGGGAGCACTTAGGGAGGGATCCATGGCTCCAGCTGTATATGCAGGGGAGGATGGCCTTGTCAGTATAGGTGGGAAAGGAGATCCTTAGTGCCATGAAGGCTGGATGCCCATTGGGGTGGAATTCAAGGGTGGGGAGGTGGGAGTAGGGGGGTAGGTGGGGCACATCCTCATAGAATCAGAAGGAGGGGGGATGGGATAGGGAGTTTCTGGGTGGGGGGGCAGAAGGAATGCAGTAAGGAGATAACATCTGAAACATAAATAAAATATCCAATAAAAAATAAAATCTGAGAAATATTTTACCACTTCAGTGAATAGTTAAAGCCAAATTTATAAAATATGCAGCTATTAGTTATTTCTTCTTCATATATATTGTACTTTGTGCATATTTCAAATTCTGGAAAATATAAATATATTTTCAATTTATATTCATAAATCACCCAAGGCCTATCTAAATAACTATAGTTTCTTTGACTTGAGGAGGAATTTATAATAAAAGCAAATGAAACTTTGAGCCTTATTCCAAATGGAGTTATTTGTGAGGACCATGACAGTGTTTAGTTGGAGTCCCACAGATATGAGAACAAACAATGAATCTCTACTGTCTGGTTTAGAAACAAGAAAACCAGAGAAATGAGGAAGATGAATTCAGAGAGTGTTCTTCCCTGAGGATACAGCAGATCAGTCACCCTGTGTCCTTGTAGTACAGTCTAGAAGCGAGACCTTCGCTCCAATG
The DNA here is from genome assembly GCF_004785775.1 of Grammomys surdaster. Taxonomy (NCBI): domain Eukaryota; kingdom Metazoa; phylum Chordata; class Mammalia; order Rodentia; family Muridae; genus Grammomys; species Grammomys surdaster. Next base: position 126,144 of record NW_021627801.1, read on the forward strand.
AGCATCTTGTTAATGACTCCACTTGTTTAGCGCCATCCCCAAGGACGTGGTAGATCATCTCAGGAGGACTATCTAATCTATGAACATTTAAGGTAAAAATCTAAAGTCTGATGAGACAGGAACACTTATTTTAATAGTTATTCATCCTTCATGGATGGATTACATTCTAAATTTTACAATCTAGCATCTTACTTTCATTTGTTTTGAGATAGGGTCTCACTATATAGCCCTGGCTGGTCTAGAACTCTCTATTTAGACAAAGACTTTGAACTCACAGGGCTCCACTTGCTTCTGCCTCTTTTCTGCATTAGTTGATCTCAAGCTTCAGGAGTTTCTCCTACCTCTACTTGTCATGTCTCCATTGTAGCACTGGAATTATAGACATGTATGTTTCTATATTCATTTTTATGTTGGTTTGGTGGATTTACACTAAATCCCTTTCATTTGCATGGCTTTACCTACTTTAGAACTTTATCTACTGAGCCATCTTCCCAACTGTCTTAGTTAGGATTCTATTGCTGTGAAAAGACACCATGACCAAGGCAACTCTTATGAAAGAAAACATTTAATTGTGGCTGCCTTACAGTTTCAGAGGTTCAGTCCATTATCCTCATGGCAGCGAGCATGGCAGCCTGCAGGCAGACATAGTGCTGGAGGAGCCAAGAGTTCTACATCTTGATCCAAAGGCACCAAGGAGGAGACTGTCCAGCAGGCAGTCAGGAAAAGACTCTGAATTCCACACTGGGCAGAGTTGGAACACAAGTAGACCTCAAAGCCTGCCTACACAGTGACATACTTCCTCTAGCAAGGCCACATCTACTCAAACAAGGCCACACTTCCTGATAGTGCCATTTCCCACGGGCCAAGCATTGAAACACATAAGTCTATGGGGACCACACCTATTTAAACCACCACACCAACCCACAGTTTGTTATTATTCAATGATTTAACTTTTAAATCTCTCAAATTAAATACTATTGAAGTTTAGTTTAGTAGAACAAACAAAGCATAACAACAGCAACAATAACAATAAATCAAATGACAAAACCCACTATCCTTTGCATTTTGTGGGGTCTCTTTTCTGTGAATGATACATTTCTTATGCCTCTTAGTTTTTATTTTCGATTTAATACAGAGAAACACTATGCTGTGTAGAGAAATTTTAATCCAGAAACATGGCTGCTCTGGCTGGAATAAAAACACATCCTTAGTACACACCTTTAATCCCAGGAGACAAAGGCCAGCAGATCTCTGAGTTTAAGGCCAGCCTGGTACAGGGCAAGCTCCAAGTAAAGAAAAGTTTAGGTCCAGATGTAGTGGTACATACCTTTAATCTCAGTACTCAGGAGACATAGCCATGCAGATCTGAGTTCTTGCAGTCAGTTTGGTTGAGTCAGTGAGTTGAGAGGTAGTGCAGTGGTGTGGAGTTCACATCAGTTCGCTTTGTGGAGTTCTTACAGGAACAGTTTTACAGAGACAGATTGCAGGGGAGAGCAAGCTAAACACAGGTGAAGAAAGAATAAGCCAGAGAATGAGAAGGAGCCAGAATATTAGAACAACAGATTGTCAGAGTTAGTCTGAGGCCAAAGCACTTCAGTAAGAAGCTGAGAGAAGTCAAATTGAATTAGTCACTTTGGAGAGGAGTTTGTGCCAGAACGGCTAAGTTGAACCAGACAGCCAGAGTTCAGAAAAAGCTAGAAAGGGTGAGATTATTCAGTAGTAAGCCCCCAAGATGGCAATTCCATCAAGCAAATCAAAGTGACTTTTATATGGCTACATTTTAAATGTCCTTAAGAGCTCTTTAATGAGAGTTTTTTTTTCTTTCTGAGACAGGGTTTCTCTATGTAGTTTTGGCTGTCCTGGATGTCACTTTTTAGACCAGGTTAGCCTTGAGCTCATAGATCCTCCTGCCTCTGCCTCCCAAATTCCAGGAGGTGTGAATTAAAGGTGTAAGCCAACAGGCCTGACGTGTTTTTTTAAAAAAAGATAAGACATTATAAAATAAGAGTGTTGGTCACAAATTTAGTTATTCACTTATTAACCATTTATCTATCATGGGTAAAGACTCTAAGATGGAATTCCCCAAGTATGCAGATAAATGTGTGACTAAACAATTAATATGATTGTACAGTAGAAAGTTGATTAAGTATGATACTGAGGCAAAGGCTCACTATGACAAAGAGGACAGAAAGAACAATATATTCTCAACACAGGTACATGCACATGCACATACATGCACATACAAGAAGAAATAGCATATTCACAACACATGTACAGACATACGCACAAACACACATATAGGTGCATCTACTAGCAGGAGTGCTGGGCTTACAACACATGTATACAAATGCACACACACACACACATATACACACACACGTACCTGCATTGGAAAAAGTGGTATACTTATAATACATGTACAAACACACATACACACACACACATGTATGCACTAGGAAGATCAGTGTACTCACTATACATGCATATTTTTTATATATGAAGAAGAGATTATAAAATCATTGAACTGCTAACAGAACAGATGCAGATAGATTGTTAAAATGTGTCTCTAGGTTGGGAATGAGACCTGAGCATTTAGTTGTATTCATTACTGACTCTGGTATCCTTCCATGTTTAGAAATTATTGTAACAATTCACATTAATACTAATCCAATAAACTATAAATAGCGTTCTGCAAATTAAAAATAAATTCAATGTAGTTAAGGAGTTTGAAGCAATTTTTAAAATAAAATCAAAAATTGAAGAGTCTCTCCTCTTTCTTTCTCTCCTCTCTCTCCCTCTCCTCTCTCTCTCTCTCTCTCTCTATCTCCATCTCTATCTCTATCTCTATCTCTATCTCTATCTCTATCTCTATCTCTATCTCTATCTCTATCTCTCCGCCCCTGTGTGTTTATCGGTGTGTGTGTGTGTGTGTGTTGTGAGTCTATCACAGATTCTGCCATTTTTAATATGTAGTAAGATTGGCATTATATCTTCAGATGAAAGTATATACAACAAAATTATATCAATTTAAATATTATGGGAATAATTGAATATTATTTGCCAAGCCCTTATACACATACACACACAGATACACACAAACACGCACACACCTTCACAATCAATGATATCTTATTATAAATAACTTGAGTTTTTAAATTGCATTTGAATATATTAATTTGTGAGGTTTTTTTTCTAAAACATAATACATCTTTTACATGGAATTTTCATGCCTATATTTCTCAAAGACGTAAAGAGAAAATACATATAATGGCTATGTTGATGCGGTTTTTTTAACCTAGGCATGATTTCATCAGTGAAAATTTGATTTAATGAGAGCTGCCTTCTAATGGCATTCTCAACTGGATGCCATGGTGATATGCAAATGAAGGAAAAGACATTGTTCTCATTCTCGGGGATTTACAATATAATAGGAGAACAAAGTACAGATGAAAAGTATAACAGCCCTTTCAAAAAGGACATGAAAACAGGAACAAATTAACTTAGCACAAAGCAGTGGTGGGTGCTGAGGTAGGGTGCAGCCTCTTGAGTGGACTTAATGAAGATAAGTCATTGTAAATAGGTGTTTGAGGGAGATGAATGGAGTGCAGTCTTTCCATTCAGGGAGCATGACACCATCTCTGGAGAACAAAGACAAAAGAGTGAGGTCAAGTGATCTCTAAGACACATAAAACTTGTGTGCCCACAAAATGAACAGAATAGTAAGACATCCTGAAGGGTGCAGTAGTGGCATTTATAGCCTGGGAGTAACTAAATGCCACCTAAATACACTTAAGACCCACCTAATAGGAAGAAATCAATGCCTGGTACTGTAAACCTATCCCACACCTTGTGGCTCATGGATCCTAGAGGGAAGTCTACTAATGCTGCTTCCCTAACACACTACGGTTTCTAACTGCATTGTAAATACTCATTCTTATAATGCGCAAGTAAATGTCATTCTCACTCCGCATTCAAGAAGTTTCTTTTCCAGCAGACTATTACCAAAAAATGCAACTAGTGAAAAAGGCAGAGAGCAACTGACTGAGGGATGTCCAACACCAACTGACACACCTACAACACAACCCCTACACCTAAGGCTCAGGAAACATGATGCAAGAGAGAATAGAAAGATTGTAAGAGCCAGAGGGTCAAAATGTCTGCTGCATGATAGTGTCTTCTATAGATGACAGGGAGACTGCATGGTGAAATCTCTACATTCTGGTCACCTAAGCATCACCTGGGAAATGACAATACCAACTGATATGTCAACATGGGTGGGGGAACTCTCATGAGGTTTCAACCCTAAATAAAGAGCTATAGGTAATTAATTGTAACTGAGACTAAATCAGTCTTTTTCAGGGAACATGTCCTCTTACAGGTTGTCAGTCATGTTGTTGAAACTGTATGGGTATAGCGTATATACCACATAGAAGACACAATCTCACTGTGAATTTCCTGATCCTCTGACTCTCACAATTTTTCTGCTGCCTCTTCCATTAATGATTCCTGAACCTTGTATGGGAGTTCTTTTGTAGATGTATCTATGGAGACTGGCCTCCACGATTCTGCATTTTGATTGGTTATGGTTTTCTATAGTGGTCTCCATCTGTTGCAGAAAGAAGTTTCTTTGATTGAGGAATGAGGACTAAACTTCTCTGTGGGTAAAGAACACATACTTAGAATGTAGTTAGGGATTATGCTGGTTTAGTAAAATGACCATTGTAGATTCTTTTCCAAGATCCATGACTTCTCTGCCCCTGGATAATTGGCTAGGTTTCCAGTGCCAGACATGGTTTCCCTCTTGTTGAGAAGGTTTTAAGTCCAATTAGAGAGCTGGTGGTTACTTCCAAGGTATGTGTACCACTACTGAGCCCTTATCTGGCCTTCTTAGTCATCGATATGGCTGGTAAATATCATAGCTGAGTAGGACTGTTGGTTGCTTCCTGCTTTGGAAGTTTGTATGGCCCTGTTTCAGAAGTGCATGGAGTCTTCAGTACTAGGTGATAGGAAATTTCTTTATACCTCTTGAGGTGGTAGTGAGGGGGCAACAAAGGTCAATAGCAGTGAGATTTATATTTTGCAAGTCCCTTGAATATCACTGACCAACAATTCAAAAGAGGTGTTCTCATGTCAGGTATTGGGGTTTTGGTTAGATGATCTTTGGCTCTTAAAGAAAGCAACTACGTGGGAAAAGTTCATTTAAACTGTATTCTTACTTTTAAGTAGCTAATAGTATGACTCTTTATGCCATTTTTAGACATCCTTTTTTTTTGTTATTTTTCCCTCCCTTCTTCTTCTTCTGTATTTACATCCATCCCAGACCTTATCAAACTCTCATGCTCCCATTTTCCTGATAACACTTCACACACCATGTTATTGCCCTTTGCTATCTTCTGTCCTTCCTCTATATTTACCTCCCTGGCCCCTTCCTAAAACTCCTGCTCTTTCCTACATCCTTGGTAAGATCACCTCTATCCTCTTTGGATTTATTTTTACCCCCACCACGTCATTTTTAATTCCCTGCTTTCTGTAGTTATTTCTTAATAAAGATGTACTCATATCTGAAGATTTAGATCTAAGACCCTCCGATGAGAGAACATTCAATGTTTGTCTTTCAGGGTCTGGGTCAGCTAGTCTAGTATGATCTTTTTTTAGTCCTATCTATTTATCTGCAATATTCATGATTTTATTTTTCTTCATAGCAGAACAGTATTTCATAGTATTCATAGTACAATATTCATTTCCTAGCTATAGAGCAGCAACGAACATGGATGAGCAAACATTTGTGAAGTAGGATATAGAGTCCTGTGGGCATATGCTAAGGGGTGGTATATCTGAGTCATATGATAGATTTATTTTTACACTTTTTAAGGATCCTCCACATACATTTTCATAATGGCTAAACCAGTTTGCAATTCCATCAACAGTGAATGAAGGTTCCTTTGCCCGCACCTCCTCTCCAGCATTTGTTCTCAGTTGTTCCGTTGATATTTCCCACTCTGGTTGCTGTAAGATAAAATCATCTATTTGCTTTGATCTAACATTTTATATTTCTAGTGACAATGATTTTTTTTGGTTTGGCTTTGGTTTTCTGGTTTTTCTTTTGTCTTATTTTAGATATTTCTTAGTCACTTTTTTTTTTGTTTGTTTTGAGAATTCTCTATTCAAATCCCAGGCCTATTTTTCAAATATGTCATTTGTTTTGTTTTGTTTGAATTGTTTATATATCTTCTATATTAATTGTCTATCTAGATGTACAGCTGACAGAGTGTCTCCCATTCTGTGAGGCATCCTGTCACCCTAATTGTTTCTTTAACTGTGTAGAAAATTTTTAGTTCTATGAAGTCCCACTTGTCAATGTTGACATTGTTTTCTGAGCAAATAGAATCCTATTCAGGAAGCCCTTTCCTACCTATATCATGTAAGGTACTGCCTAAGTTTATGTCTGAATGATGTTGCTTTTATTACTATAGCTGTGTATCTTAAGACCTGGTATGATAATCCATTGTTATCTAGCCATGTAATATAATGTAGCATTGTTCTGTTTGTTCAGGATTGTATTGGCTATATGGGGGTCTTTTGTCATTCCATATGAGTTTTAGTATAGTTTTTCTATTTTTGTGAAGAGTAAAATAGGAATTTTGATTGAGATTGCACTGAATCTGTAAATAATTTTTGGTAGAATTGTCATTTTTCACAAAGCTAGTTCTCCCATTCTGTGAGCATGGGATGCCTTTCCATTTTCTATTGTCTTCCTAATTTCTTTCTTCAGAGATTTGAAGTTTTCATTGGAGACATCCTTCACCTCCTTGGCTAAGTTTATTTCTAGATACTTTATTTTCTTTAAGATTATTATGATTAAATGTGTGCCCATAATCTCCTTTTCACATGTTTGTTTGTCTAAAAAAAAAAAAAGCTGTTGATTTGCACAAGTTGATTCTGTATCCTGCCATATTTCTGAATTTATTCATCATTTTTAGAAATTTTCTGGTAGAATTTTGAGAGTCTCTAATATATACCACAATGGAATCTGTAAATCGAGATAGTTTGACTTCTTTCCAGTTTGCATCCCTTTATTTAGCATTATTGCTTCTTGGAGAATGAAATTGAAAACAATGGGTATAGTGGGCAGTCTTGACCCATTTCTGACTTCAGTGAAATTGCTAAACACATTTCTTCTTTATAATGATGTTGATTATTGATTTCTCATGTCTATCTTTTATTGTGTTGGGATATGTTCCCTCTAGTTCTACATTTTCTTTTATTATGTAGGCATGTTGGATTTTATCAAAGATGTTTTCTGAATCTATTAAGATGACCATGTGATTTTTTCCCCTTTGCATGAATTTATGTAGTATATTAGATTTGTTGACCTGTGTATATTGAACTATCCCTGCATTTCAGGGATAAAGCAAAATTGGTCATGGTGGCTAGTCTTTTTGATGTACATCTATATTCTGTTGTGGATATTTTAGACTACTATTCATTTAACAATATTGGCCCACAATCTTCTTTTTGTTATTGTTATTGTGTCTTTATCTGGTTTTGGTACTAGAATGAGACTGGCTTCATAAAAGAAGCATAGAAGTGTTTCTTCTGTTTCTATTTCTTTGAATAGTTTAAGAAGGATTAGCTATAGATTATTATTTTAATGTCTGCTAATATTTTACTGTGAATCTATCTTGCTCTGGACATTTGGGGGGGGCTTGAGGATTTTTAATTATGATCTTTTCGTTTTTTAATTTTTTTTTTCGAGACAGGGTTTCTCTGTGTAGCCCTGGCTGTCTTGGTACTCACTCTGTAGACCAGGCTAGCCTCGAACTCTCCAACTCAGAAATCCGCCTGCCTCTGCCTCCCAAGTGCTGGGATTAAAGGCGTGCGCCACCACCGCCTGGCTTGATTTTTTTTTTAAGTTAGTTTAGATTGTTGAATTCTCCTTGTTTTACTTTTCAAGGTTTGGCTGAATCTATAAATTTGCCCATTTATTTTAGGTTTTCCAGCTTAGAGGAATACAAGTTTTAAAAATATGTTTTAAAATAATCTGAATTTTTTGTGATATCTGCTATAATTGTTTACCTGTTCATTTTTTATTCTGTTGATCTGGGCTCTTTCTTCTTTCTTTTAGTTAGTTTGGAAAGGGGCCTGTTAATGCTGTTTATCTTCTTAAAGAACCAGCTCCTAAATTCATTTATTTCATTTATTTTTTGCTTTTTTCTATTACACTGATTTCTGCTCTGATTTTTATTATTTCTTGCCAGAAAATGGGTTTGGATTTTCTTTGTTCTCGTTTTCCCTTGCAAGAATTTTTTGCCAATAATTATTCTTTTAACTTAAAATAGTTTTTTTTTCATATAATATATTCTGATCATGGTTTACTTTTCCCCAGTTCCTCCTAGAGACTCCCCACCTCCCCACCCACCCAACTCCACAAATTCGTTCTGTCTCTAGTTAGAAAATAATCAGGAAAATGAAGTAGAATGTTTTTTTAAACTACTACTACAGGGCATGAAGCATCCAGACTAATTTTAAAAAGAGAAACAGACATACTGCTTACATAGCAAGATAAGGGATGACTCAATGTTTTCTCCAATCAGTCTTGCATATGCCCAGCTTGCAGCTTCACCAGAAATAAGCCTTACATAGGAGGAGCTTTGCATGGCAGGAATCACTGAACTTCTGTTGAGTCTTTGGAGGGTGTTCCCGCTCCTGCCCTAAGAGAAAAGAAGAACTGCAGGATCAACAGAGTCATTAAGAGTTCGCCTAGGCTTATCTTGACCACAACAGAATTGTTCAAAAATGAGCGAACTGTCTGTAATTCACATGAATAAAACAATGCCTCCTGCAGCAGGACCTTTAGTTTCAGCTGCATATGTTTTTTGGAGTTCCTTATAACTGGACTGAAATTTCTCTAGAATAAAATTTTTAAAACATCCACAGTGCACTCAGGATTGCCAGAAAAGGACTGCTTGGCTGATAGGTCCCTGTGTATGTAAGACAACAAGTATTTCTCTTGCCTAGTTTATCAGGGAATGCTCTCTGCCAAGCTTAAAGACTGATGATAATTAGAAACAACACAGGAAGTGAGAACGTTTCTAATGTTCCCCAGAAAAATGATAGTACTACAACCTTCAAGAAACCCCTTAACGCTGTGGGAAAGAACTCTGAAAACATGAGTTCATGAATATATAAACTATGCAAAATGTAAAGATACAATATGAATTGTACGATGGACTTCATAGACATGAAAGAAACGAAGCAGCTGCACTAATGCATCAGCAACAGAAAAGGAATAGTTAAATAAAACAAGGCTTGTGGGTCAAGTAATAATGGAGTACCAGGAAATGAAGGGGTTGTGGTTTCAAGGTGTGATCCACCCAGCTAAGCTTATTGCTTGTATTCACAAAGGCAGGCAGATCTCTGAGATCAAGGTCTACAGAGCAAGTACCAGGACAGCAAATCTTAAGGTAGTAAAGAAGTTGGAAATCAGAAAGTTAACTTTCTCACAAAAAAATAGCCTCTATGTCTAGATTTGGCAATCAGAAGCACTGTGCCCAACAAACCACATAGGACTTGCTCTGTTAAAAATATACTTGCTGTCTTTTTCTAAGTATAAAGACACTAAGGTCACAAAATGTTTATTTGATTTGTGAGAGAATCAAAGGGTAACATGGGTTAAATGATTGAAATGATATGTAAAGAGCCTGGACTTTGGTCTTCATGAGCTGAACTATCTAGAGAGCTATCATAGCTCTTTTAGAATTTTTTTCTAGCAGATTTTCTGACTTTAGTTGGAAAATTCAAGAGCTATTTAGAGAGCTAACACAGCACCTTTAAAATTTTGTCTAACATGTTTTCTGTCTTTGGTCAGAAAACTCAAGAGCTATACAGAGACCTGTTACAGCTCTTTTACAATTTTTCTAGCAGGTTTTCTAACTTTGGTCAGAAAACCCACGAGCTACCTAGAGAGCTGTCTAGTAAGCTGTCTGGAGCAGACCACAGAGCTATCAGCTTGCACCAATCAATAACTTCAAGTAGTTTCTACTGTCATTCCCAAACACCTCTTCCTCAGGAATCCCAAGAAAACAAAATCAAAACTACAAAAAAATTTTAAAAGAAAAAAAGAAGGAAGGAAGGAAGGAAGGAAGGAAGGAAGGAAGGAAGGAAGGAAGGAAGGAGGGAAGGAGGGAAGGAAAGAAAGGAAGAAAGGAAGAAAGGAAGAAAGGAAGAAAGGAAGAAAGGAAGAAAGGAAGAAAGGAAGAAAGAAAGAAAGAAAGAAAGAAAGAAAGAAAGAAAGAAAGAAAGAAAGAAAGGAAAGCTTACAATAAGATCTCACATGAATTAACATTCTGTGTTGTTTGACTTCACCAAATAAAATATTTACACAGAGATCTATGGCTGTAAAGAAATTAAACCTACATTTAGCTCCTAAGAATACGTCTTTGCCATCGGGATGGGTATGGCCCTCATGCCTCACTGGACAACAACAGGGGGACTGGAGCCATTACAAGGTCCCCTTCAATTACTGGAGGTCAGGCCTCTATCCCCGCCTTCGCAAGATTATATTTGCCACAGCCCTTCTATACTTAGAGAAGGGAGGAGATGTCAGGGGCAGCCCTGCTTACACACTGAAGACCTAAAATCAGCCATAGGCCGAAAATCAGCAATAGGCCTGCCATACATGTATACTAACACCAAGTCTTGGGTCTCAGTGAAAAAACATTGAAACAGATGACTATAAGCTATTGTAAGTAGGCAGCTTTTGTGGAAATTTACCAGCCCGAGTAGTCATAGACCTTGTAAATAGGTAGCCTTGGCAGACAATACCAACTTAGATAAGGACAAGTGAGTCATAGGCAGAGTCATAGTGACCTGTCCCCTGAACCTTCACCCAGCCGATACCTGGATCTGAAAGATATCTGTATTCCCCCTGAACACCCACACTCCAGTGTCATTCCCTTCCCCACATCCTGCCTTTCTGTGTTTATAACCCCTGTGTGAATGAATTACGATTTGAGGAAAAATAAAAAAATAAAAGAATACGTCTTTGCTAAAAATTTAAAAATACTTTGACGTGTGTGTGTGTGTGTGTGTGTGTGTGTGTGTGTGTGCAAATATGTGTGTATAGCTGAGAGAAGTTGTTCAGTTCATGAGACTGGATGGTCGTTTTAGCATTTCTTACTTGGAGCTCAAGACACAGGGAGGTCCTAGAGAGCTGCCAGTTTTCAGTCTTTGTTGCAATATCAGAGAAGTAGGTTCTAACACCAATAAAGGAATGGTCAAAAACAGATAAATGAACTTACCAGTGAGAGTGAGGGCAAGTAAGCAAAAAGGAAACACTTCCTTTTTCCATGTCCCTTTTATGTGGGCTGCTACCAGAAGGTGTGGCCCAATTTAAGTTGATTCTCCCACCTTAAATAACCTAATGAAGAAAACTCCTTCATAGGCATGTTCAGCTGCTTGGGTTTTAGTTAATTGAAGTGTCAGGATGGTAGGATACCCAGGGGTCCCCCATCTGCTCAAAGGAAAAGGGGAGAGGGGAAGGGAAAAATTGTGGGAAGGGGGTGACCAGGAGGAGGGTAGTGAACAAGATGTAAAGTGATGTAATTCTGAAATATGTTTCTTGATCTTCCCCCCTTGCAGCTTTTAATATACTTTCTTTGTTCTATACATTTAGTGTATTATCATGTACTCAGATGAATTTCTTTTCTGATCTAGCCTATTTGATGTTCTGTATGCTTCTTGTACCCTGATAGACATGTCCTTTTTTAAAAGAGTAGGAAATTTTTCATCTAGGATTTTATTGAAAATATTTTCTGTACTTTTAACCTGGGCTTCTTCTTCCCCCTCCTCTATTCCTGTTCTTAGAATTGGTCTTTTCTTGGTACCTAAGACTTCCTGGATGTTTTATGTCATAATTTTTTTTCTTTTAGGTTTAATGTTTTCGTTACCAAAGGTATCCATTTCTTCTATTGTGTCTTCAATACCTGAGATTCTCTCTCTTTTTCTTTCCTACTCTATTGGTAAGTATTGACTCTAAGGTTCCTCCTGTTAATGTTTCTAAATTTTCATTTCCAGAATTCTCTCAGTTTCAGTTTCCTTTATTGATTCTATTTCATTTTCAGGTCTTAAACTGCTTTCTTTTAAAAAAAAATTTATTAGATACTTTACTTACATTTCAGATATAATCCCCTTTACCCATTTCCCTCCCACCCAGGAACCTTATATCCCATCCTCCCTCCTCCTACTTCCATGATGATATGCCCTCACCCACCCTCCCACTCCCATCTCCCCACCCACGATTTCCTCCACACTGAGGCATCCAGCCTTGACTGGACCAAGGACTTCCTCACCCACCTATGCCTGACAATGTCATCCTCCCCTATATATAGAGAGCTGGAGCCATGAGTCCCTCCCTATGTGCTCCCAGCTTGGTGGTTTAGACCCTGGGAGCTCTGGTTGGTTGGTGTTGTTGCTCTCCCCATGGGACCACAAACCCTTTCAGCTCCTTCAGTCTTCTCTCTCATTCCTCGATTGGTAACCCCATGGTCAGCGCAATGGTTAGCTGTGAGCATCTGCCTCTGTATATTTCAGGCTCTGGCAGACCTCTAAGGAGACAGCTATATCAAGCTCCTGTCAGCATGCACTTCCTGGCATCCACATCAACGTCTACCTTTGGTGACTGCAAAAGGGATGGATACCCAGGTGGAGCAGTCTCTGGACGGCCCCTCCTTCAGTTTCTGTCCCACACTTTGTTTCCATATTTGCTCCCATGAGTATTTTGTTACTCCTACTAAGAAAGAAAAAAGCACCCACACTTTGGTCTTCTTTGTTCTTTACCTTTATGTGGTCTGTGAGTTGTATCTTGGATATTGCAAGCTTTGGGGCTAATACCCAATTATCAGTGAGTAAATACCATGTGTGTTCTTTGTGATTCGGTTACCTCACTCAGGATATTTTCTAGTTCCATCCATTTACCTAAGAATTTCTCGAATTCATTGTTTTTAATAGTTGAGTAATACTCCATTGTGCAAATGTACCATATTTTCTAGTTCCATTCATTTACCTAAGAATTTCTACAATTCATTGTTTTTAATAGCTGAGTACTCCATTGTGCAAATGTATCATATTTTCAGTATCCATTTCTCTGTTGAAGGATATCTGGGTTCTTTCCAGCTTCTGGCTATTATAAATAAGGCTGCTATGAACATAGTGGAGCATGTGTCCTTGTTATATGTTGGAGCATCTTCTGGGTATATGCCCAAGAGTGGTATAGCTGGGTCCTCAGGTAATGCTATGTCCAATTTTCTGAGGAACCGCCACACTGATTTCCAAAGTGGTTGTACCATGTTGCAGTCCCAGCAACAATGGAGGAGTGTTCCTCTTTCTCCACACCCTCACCAGCATCTGCTATCACCTGAATTTTTGATCTTGGCCATTCTGAGTGGTGTGAGGTGGAATCTCAGGGTTGTTTGGATTTGCATTTCCCTGATAACAAGGGATATTGAACATTTCTTTAGGTGTTTATCAGATATTTGAGTTTCCACAGTTGAGAATTCTTTGTTTAGCTCTGTATCCCATTTTTAATAGGGTTATTTGGTTGTCTGGAGTCTAATTTCTTGAGTTCTTTGTATATATTAGATATTAACCCTCTATCAGATGTAGGATTGGTAAAAATCTTTTCCCAATCTGTTGGCTGCCATTTTGTCCTATTGAAAGTGTCCTTTGAGATCTGAATTCTTGCTTAGGCTGCGAGACTAAGCACTGCAAGGGAATATCAATAAAAGTTAAAAATATATCTCTGGGTTCCCTGAGGGACAAGCCTGACTGCATAGGGGTTGATGTCAAAAGCATCCCCTCTCCGGGAAAAAGACAACAGGAGGGGTATGGCCCTCATGCCTCACTGGACAACAACAGGGGGACTGGAGCCATTACAAGGTCCCCTTCAATTACTGGAGGTCAGGCCTCTATCCCCGCCTTCGCAAGATTATATTTGCCACAGCCCTTCTATACTTAGAGAAGGGAGGAGATGTCAGGGGCAGCCCTGTTTATACACTGAAGGCCTAGAATAAAAGGCATAAAATCAGCAATAGGCCTGTCATATATGTATACTAACACCAAGTCTTGGGTTTCTGTGAATAAACACTGAAACAGATGGCTATAAGCTATTGTAAACAGGCAGTTTTTGTGACAATTTACTAGCCTGAGTAGTCCTAGACCTTGTAAATAGGTAGCCTTGGCAGATATTACGAACTTAGATAAGGACAAGTGAATCATAGGCAGAGTAATAGTGACCTGTCCCCTGAACCCTCACCCAGCCGATACCCTGTTCTGAAAAGGATCTGTATTCCCCTGAACACCCACGCTCCAGTGTCATCCCCTTCCCCACGTCCTACCTTTTTTTGTTTATAACCTCTGTGTGAATGAGTATAAATTACAATTTGAAAAAAACATAAACTATATATATATATAAAAGAAAGTGTCCTTTGCCTTACAGAAGCTTTGCAATTTTATGAGGTCCCATTTTATCAATTTTTGCTCTTAGAACATAAGCCATTGGTGTTCTGTTCAGGAACTTTTCCCCTGTGCCTAGGTATTTGAGGGTCTTCCCCACCTTCTCTTCTATTAGTTTCTGTGTATCCCTGGTTTTATGTGAAGGTCCTTTATTCACATGGACTTGAGCTTTTTACAAGAAGATAAGAATGGATGAATTTTCATTCTTCTACATGCTGACCTCCAGTTGAACCAGCACCATTTGTTGAAAATGCTCTACTTTTTTCACTGGACAGTTTTAGCTCCTTTGTCAAAGATCAAGTGACCATAGGTGTGTGGGTTCATTTCTGGATCTTCAATTCTATTCCATTGATCTTGCTGCTTGTCTCTGTACCAATACCATGCAGTTTTTATCACTATTGCTTTGTAGTACAGCTTGAGGTCAGGGATGGTGATTGCCCCAGAAGTTCTTTTATTGTTGAGAAGAGTTCTGGCTATCCTGGCTTTTTTGTTATTTCAAATGAATTTGCAAATTGCTCTTTCTATCTCTATGAAGAATTGATTTGGAATTTTGATGGAGATTGCATTGAATCTGTAGATTGCTTTTGGCAAGATGGCCATTTTTACCATATTAATCCTGCCAATCAACGAGCATGGGAGATCTTTCCATTTTCTGAGATCTTCTTCGATTTCTTTCTTCAGAGACTTGAAGTTCTTGTCATACAGATCTTTCACTTGCTTGGTTAGATTCACACCAAGGTATTTTATATTATTTGTGACTATTGTGAAGGGTGTCATTTCCTTAATTTCTTTTTCAGTCTGTTTATGTTTCATGTAGAGGAAGGCTACTGTTTGAATTGATTTTATAACTAGCCACTTTGCTGAAGTTGTTTATCAGGTTTAGGAGTTCTCTGGTGGAAGTTTGGGGATCACTTAAGTATACTATCATATCATCTGCAAATAGTGAAATTTTGACTTCTTTTTTTCCTATTTGTATCCCTTTGACTTCCTTTTATTGTCTAATTGTTCTGGTTAGGACTTCCAGTACTATATTGAATAGGTAGAGAGAGAATGGACAGCTTTGTCTGGTCCCTGATCTTAGTGGGATCACTTCAAGTTTCTCTCTGTTGAGTTTGATGTTGGCTACTGGCTTGCTGTATATTGCTTTTACTATCTTTAGGTATGGGCCTTGAATTCCTGATCTTTCCAAGACTTTTATCATGAAGGGATGTTGAATTTTATCAAATGCTTTCTCAGCATCTAGTGATATGGTCATGTGGTTTTTTTTTAGTTTGTTTATATAGTGAATTATGTTGATGGATTTCTGAATATTGAATCATGCCTGCATTCCTGGGATAAAGTGTACTTGATCATGATGGATGATTGTTTTGATGTGTTCTTGGATTCTGTTTGCAAGAATTTTATTTAGTATTTTTGCATCAATATTCATAAGGGAGATTGGTCTGAAGTTCTCTTTCTTTGTTGGGTCTTTGTGAGGTTTAGGTATGAGTGTGATTGTGGCTTCATAGAATGAACTGGGCCGTGTTCCTTCTGTTTCTATTTTGTGGAATAGTTTGAAGCTAATTGATATTAGGTCTTCCTTGAAGGTCTGATAGAATTCTGCACTAAAACCATCTGGTCTTGGGCTTTTTTTTTGGTGGGGAGACTTTTAATGACTGCTGCTATTTCTTTAGGGGTTATGGGACTGTTTAGATGTTTTATTTGCTCCTGATTTAACTTTGGTACCTGGTATCTGTCTAGAAAATTGTACATTTCATCCAGATTTTCCAGTTTTGTTGAGTATAGATCTGATGATTTTTTGAATTTCCTCAGTTTCTGTTGTTATGTTTTCAGTTCTGATTTTTATTAATTTGGATACTGGCTCTCTGCCCTCTGATTAGTCTGGCTAAGAGTTTATCTATCTTGTTGATTTTCTCAAAGAACCAGCTCCTGGGTTTGTTGGTATTTTGTATAGTCCTTTTTGTTTCCACTTGGTTGATTTCAGCCCTGAGTTTGATTATTTCCTGCTGTCTACTCCTCTTGAGTGTATTTGTCTCTTTTTGTCCTAGAGCTTTTAGGTGTGCTGTCAAGTCGTTACTGTATGCTCTCTCTAGTTACTTTTAGTAAGCACTTAGAGCTATGAATTTTCCTCTTAGCACTGCTTTCATGGAGTCCCACAAGTTTTGGTATGATATGTCCTTATTTTCCTTAAATTCTAAAAAGCCTTTAATTTCTTTCTTATTTCTTCCATGAACAAGTTATCATTGAGTAGAGCATTTTTTAGTTTCCACGTGTATGTGGGCTTTCCATTGTTTTTGTCATTATTGAAGAACAGCCTTAGTATGTGGTGATCTGATAGGATACAAGGGGTTATTTCAATCTTTTTGTATCTGTTGAAGCCTGTTTTGTGACCAATCATATGGTCTATTTTGGAGAAGGTACCATGAGGTGCTGAGAAAAAGTTATATTCTTTTGTTTTAGGATGAAATGTTCTATAGATATCTGTTAAATCCATTTGGTTCGTAACTTCTGCTAATTTCATTGTGTCTCGGTTTAGTTTCTGTTTCCATGATCTGTCCATTGCTGAGAGTGGGGTGTTAAAATCCTCCACTATTATTGTGTGAGGTGCACTGTATGCATTGAGCTTTAGTAAAGTTTCTTTTATGTATGTGGGTGCCCTTGCATTTGGAGAATAGATGTTCAGAATTGAGAGTTCATCTTGGTAGATTTTTTCTTTGACAATTTAGAAGTGTCCTTCCTTATCGTTTTTGATTAATTATTTTTGAAAGTCTATCTTATTTGATATTAGAATGGCTACTCCAGCTTGTTTCTTGGAACCATTTCCTTAGAAATTTTTTTCCATCCTTTTACTCTTAGGTAATGCCTGTCTTTGTCACTGGGGTGCGTTTCCTGTATGCAGCAAAATTCTGGGTCCTGTTTATGTATCCAGTCTGATAGTCTGTGTCTTTTCATTGGAGAAATGAATCCATTGATGTTAAGAGACATTAAGGAAAAATGATCGTTGCTTCCTGTTATTTTTGTTATTAGAGGTGTAATTATGTTTGTGTAGCTATCTTCTTTGGGGGTTGTTTGAAGATTACTTTTTCTTGCATTTTCTAGGTTGTACTTTCCCTCCTTGTGTTGGAGTTTTCCGTCAATCATCCTTTGAAGTGCTGGGTTTGTGGAAAGATACTGTGTAAATTTGGTTTTCTCATGGAATGTCTTGGTTTCTCCATCTATGGTAATTGAGAGTTTTGCTGGGTATAGTAGTCTGGGCTGGCATTTTTGTTCTCTTAGGTCTGTATGATATCTGTCCAGGATCTTCTGGTTTTCATAGTCTCTAGTGAGAAGTCTGGTATAATTCTGATAGGTCTGCCTTTATAGGTTACTTGACCTTTTTCCCTTACTGTGTTTAGTAGTTTTTCTTTGTTTTGTGCATTTGATGTATTGATTATTATGTGATGGGAGGAATTTCTTTTCTGGTCTAGTCTATTTGGCATTTGTTCTGTATGCTTCTTGTACGTTTATGGGCATCTCATTCTTTAGGTTAGGGAAGTTTTCCTCTATAATTTTTTTGAAGATGTTTACTGGCCCTTTAAGTTGGGAATCTTCACTCTCATCTATACCTATTATCCTTAGGTTTGGTCTTCTCATTGTGTCCTGGATTTCCTGGATGTTTTGGGTTAGGAGCTTTTTGCATTTTGCATTTTCTTTGATAGTTGTGTCAATGTTTTCCAAGGTATCTCCTGAACATGAGATTCTCTCTTTTATCTCTT
>NW_021627802.1:0-35867 GCF_004785775.1 Grammomys surdaster
AAGGAAGGAAGGAAGGAAGGAAGGAAGGAAGGAAGGAAGGAAGGAAGAAAGGAGAATAAACTTTTTCCTAACTGATCTTTTTTTCTAGGTTTGCTGAAGCTCGCTGAGCTCCTTCCATTCTCCACCAAACAGTGACTTATCACCCCTGTATACTTGCATGAGTGACTGGTTCACTCCAACATCCTGCCAGCAAACAATAGGAATGTGGAAAGAGCTAAGAGGCTCTGCCTAGAGTCCACAAATGAGGCTCTCTGGAAGGGTGATTCTCCTGCAGAACCTGCTTTCTCTGACTGAAACCTATTCAGTAAGACTGTTTGTTCCTGACCTCCCGACCTTTGACACTGATCTGTCCTAAAGAGGATGCCAATATATTGTGTGTCAAGTTTATGTTGGAAAGCCAGAGCACAGGGTCCCCATTTCTGTATTATAAACAATGCCTTATGTCAAAGTTTGATAAACATGAAATCACATTTTCAAAGGTTAAAAAACAAGTGTCAGTCAGTCAAAAATAGTTGACCACTGTGAGGATCTCACTGGTTGACCTTGAATCCTCCATGACTCTGAGGTCACTGAGATGTCATTAGCGAAAGACTTTCTGATCCATTCATGAGACACTTACTTCTTTGATTGTGATCTTGACATTAGAAACAATTTCAAGCTGTCCATCTTCAAACACCTATCTTTTGAATTAAAACATAACTCTATAAGAGAATCTGCAATGAACTAATAACTCTCGTGTCTTCAAGTTGATATTAATAGAAATTAAGCGTGCCTATTGATTGAGACACAGAGCCCGATTTCAATGCAAGCTAAGATTCAGCATAAGAGATAAGAAATAAAAGAGAAACAAAGAAACATTTGATTTACCACACATTCCCTTTCTACCTTCAATATGCATTTATATATATTTATATTTATATATATATATATATAAAGTAATATATAAAGTAAATATTACATTATAACTGTACAACACTTAAATACTGTATTTAGTTATACAATATGATGCCCAAATATATTAACATTATCCAAAACTTTCCTTGACAGGTTGTTAGTATTAAACATAGCCCAAGATGGGCTTACTCTGTCTGCATAGTAGAAAGTATCATGTACAATTCTTAATTCTTTCCTAGAAATATAGAATTGTGTTTACTGTTTTTTGTTTCTAATGGTTGATTGGTTTTACGCTCCTGGGGTAAAAAAAGAAAGAGAAGATAGAACTTAATTTGCATATTCCTTTCTTCTGTTTTTCCAAGTACCAAAGTTATGAGTAACAGGAATATTTTAGATGAATGTCACATACCTGCTGTGGTCATTCACAATGATCCTCTTGGTGTTTTTCATCCTTTAAAAATTAGCATTCAGCTTATAATCTCCCTACACATATACAATGGCTATAAGATATTTTTATATTTTATATAAAATATATTATTCTGTTTCTACTTTAAAGGAATGTGATCTCTACTTTCTGTAGTGTTGTGCAGAAGTGCAGGGTCATAGATGTGAGTTCTGTTCCTAAATATTTGTTTAGTTTTCAGTGATTCTTTTTCAGCCATGAGAGCTTCAGTAACAGGCTTTCCACCTCTGTGAAGTAAAACTGTAAATCTGGGCAGCTCATTTAGCCACCAGAACTCTTTACCCCAGGACACTAAGTGCCTTTGTACACTTCCTTACTGATGTTTGTTGAGAGTTAAGATGCACCCTGGATTAAAGCCCAGCCCTTAAGCCTTGTGTTCAGCTGTGCTAGCTAGCCTTGCACCCAGTGGCAAGGGCACTATGTGACAGATCTATTGTTCGGCAGTAACAGGACATTGTCCCAGTACATGAACACATGCAAACTACTCAGGAAGGCCTTTGAATATTTAAGGCAGGACACTAGTGGCTCATCCCAGTGGGAACCACAGAAAAGGGAAACCTGATTAAATTTAATGTCATTGTCACTTTTTTTTTCCATTGGGAAGAATTATATAGGTAGCCATAGCTACCACACTGTTCAGACAGCATGACCACAATATTCCCCCTCTGAGGTTGGCGTCAGGACTGAATTATTCACTCGAAGAATGTGATTCATTGCTGGATGTGGTTCTTACAAGATTAAAAGAGTCATCAATACATAAAATGCACACACGCACTTCAGGAGCAAAAGTTATACCAGACACTAATCAGGCTTTGTTCATACAAGCAAACAAACAAACAAAAAAACCAAGATGTATAAATTACTGATGTAGTTTGGCATAATTCGGACTGTGAACCAGATTTCTTTCTTGGCTGTCTAAAAAAAAAAAAAATCAATATAAAAAATCAATTTGATGTTAAAGGAGTTTTAGTCTAAACTGCTGGAGAAACATAAAGACAAAATCTTACTATTCTATTCTCTTTAAAGGGAGACTGCAGCTGAATGTGGACGTATGCCTTTCCATGGTGCACAGCGTCTCTGGGCATCCTTTCTAATTAAAACGGTTTTCAGGAACAAGTAAACATGTGGTAACTAAGGGACGTTCACTCTCTGCTGGGCTTTACTGAAACCAACTCTCTTATGGCTCTAAACTCATAAGTACTTTTTTTTTAAAGATTTATTTATTTATTATATATGAATACACTGTAGCTGTCTTCAGACACACCAGAAGAGGGCATCAGATCTCATTACAGATGGTTGTGAGCCACCATGTGGTTGCTGGGATTTGAACTCAGGACCTCTGGAAGAGCAGTCAGTGCCCTTAACCACTAAGCCATCTCTCCAGCCCCTCATAAGTACTTTTAATCTAGTTAAATTTAATGTGTGTGTGTGCGCGCGCATGCTTTAAACAAGACTATAAAAACTTAAAACTTTCCATCTCTTAAAAGTTTCCATCTCTCATTATCTCATACAGAAAACATTCTACCCTGTTCTTTAGCCACGTGGGCTGAAGTTCTTTGATATCATCAGACTGTTTAGTGTTTTGTGGTTTTGATTTTGATTTTTGTTTTTTGTTTGGTTGTTGTTGTTGTTTGGTTTTTTAAAAAACTTGCCCTTCCTCTTTAAAAGGCCACAAGAACTGAAGGTAAGACTCTCCACCAAGGAAGTAATTTGTGGCTTCAGAACAACTCAGGGAACAGCTAGTCACTGAAAGCCTTGTCACTTGAGTGTCCCTTGCTGGAGGATGTAATATGAAAGGGACTCGAACTCAACTGTGTTAATTGTAGGCATAAGTCTGGAACTCAGCTCCCACTGTTAGAAACAGCCTTCTGAAGTCTCAGGAGACACACTGGGCAATGGAATTTCTGGTCTCTCTCATCAGGGATAGATGACCCCTCTCTGAAAAAACTCTTGGGAGAAGCTATTGTTTCTTACACCTGCCTTATAGATCTACAGAGGACTCTCGTCTGTACACTACACACTTGGGCAGCTTGAAAACACTAAGTCATTTGTATCACAAGCATCATGGTAAAGCATTTCTCCTTTATGGTCACCTTGGGAAAAGTGTACATGACTATCTTTGTTTATTTTTATCATCTTGGTAGTGATTACACAGAGAGGAAGACAGACAGACAGACAGACAGACAGACAGACAGACACATAGAGACAAAGACAGAAAGAGAAAGAGGAAGATAAAAAGAAAGAGACAGAGCGAATATGTCACAGTGGCTTATGCCTGCACATCCAGCTCTTGGGAGGATAAATCAAAAAGATTAAAGTGAGTTTAAGTCCTGTCTAGCAATCATAAAAAGATCCAAATCAGCCAGAGTTGCAAAGCCTTATCCAATATGTATATATATATTGGACTCAAGAGATGGCTCAGCAGTTAATAGCACTGCTACTCCTGCAGAGAACCTGGGTTCATTTCCCCAGTGTTCCATGGCAGTTCACAACCATCTGTAACTCCAGTTTCAGGCTATCTGATGCCCTCTTCTGGTCTCTGTGAGCACCAGGCAAATAAATGGTACACAAACTGTCAGAACATTTATATACAAAGAAATAAAATATTTTAATTAGATATAAATATATTAACTAGATTTGAAAGAAGTTAATTTTCATTAAAATTTTACATTACCTTCTGATAAAGTTTAATTTGACTCATGGGCTGAAGATACAAGTCAGTTTGTGGAGCGTTTGTCTAGTATGCACAAAACTCTGCTTCTGTCCCCAACTCTGCAGAGACCAAGCACAGTGGTACACACCTGTAAATCTAGCAGTCAGGAAGTATTGACAGAAGAGTCAGAAGTTCGAAGTCATCCTTGGCTATGTAGGATACCTGAGACTATTTGGAGCAGCATGAGGATATCTGTCTTGGGGGTTGGGGGAAAAGGGTATTGAGAGATCTGAGATGAAATCCTGTCTACATTTTCTAAGCAGTGTCTTTTTCTACCATCTGAAATTTGCTAATGTTAAATGCACACATCATAATTTTTCACTTTAAGAAGCTTCTATGCACAGATTCTAGATGCTAATCACTTAAAGCAGATGTCCAGGGAGGTGCCATCTTTTGAAAGTTGAGCTGATAACCATGTGATTCATACACAGACAACTGTAAGCACAGTGAGCTTCAGAGATGCGGCTCGGCCCCTGAAATGCCAAGGGATATTTTCCTCGGTGAAACATTGAACAATGTGCCTCCAACGAGAAACAGACAATGGCTTTCCTGAGGCTGGCGGTGTGGTCACGGTGATGATCTCCTCCTTTCTTCTTAATGGGAACCCGTACCAGAGACATGACAATGCTCATTCACAAAACTACAGTACGGAGAAGTTGGAGATGCGTCTTCTGCGATGTTTCTTTCTTCCATCTGCAGCTGGGGGGTTACAGCTGCTGGCTTTTTCTTTTCTCAGTTACCTGAATAGCTTTTCGCTTCTTAACTGTACCAGCTAGCTTTCCATTGTGGCCAAAGGACCAGTCAGAATATTTTAGTGTCTTTGGGCTTCTATGCTACCTTCCTTCTTTGAAACAGTTTGAAAGCTGGTTTTGTTATTTTCTTCTTGAAGCCCTTGATAGTGAGCTGAGATCCATGTAATATGCATAGTGGTAAGTAAAATAGTTATAAACAAAAATGAAAAATTTTAACTGAGGTCTACGTTTAAGATTTCCCATTTGGCCACCAACACCTGTAACTCCAGGACTTGGCAGGTGAAGGATCAGGAGTTCAAGCTCAGCCACGGCTACAGGAGACTTGTCTCAAAAGAAATAAAAGTTGCTAAAAAATGAAATTAGTAGCTAACAATAGTTTCTAGATATTGTAGCTACAAATGTTCATTATATTTTTTAAAAATTAGAAAAGATGTGGCAAACTAGACTTGGGCTCCCTGATTCAAGGTCAGTACTAGAAGTTGAAGAGGCATCTCTGACTTCTCTGAACTGTAGTATTTATGAATGACCATAGCTATTAAAACATCATTAACTTGAACATCTTAAATAATCTATGATATATATGTTTATAATATCAATGGCGACCATTCATGAAAACTTTCCTAACTCCTGGGCACCATACATAATACTTTAGTCATCATATTAATTCTTTCATATTATGAGGCATATGCAAACATGCACACTATACATATGAAGTAACAGGATTTGTTGGCTATAGAGATGAGATGGCAGTCAAATAGGACTTGAACTTACAGCTTCTTGACAGAAACCATCTTGCTTTTATGTGCTGTGATGTACAGCCTTCCAAGCTTATAAGCACAACAAAACATTCATGATCTGTAGGTGTCTTAATATACTACAATTAAAACTTTGTCCTTTAGACAATATCTCCTTACATTTCCTTATATAACTTTTACTTTCATCATCAAATAGTACTTACTGGACAGTTGATGCTGAGTAGATCTTTTAACCTCTCAAATTTTCAACTCTCATCTCCAAAATGAGATAAATGAACTAAGTCCCCTAAAGTCTGTATCACATGGTCTCAGCTGCATAACAAGCTATGTGAAAACTCTGTTACTTACAAACAAAGTAACTATGGTTTTGTACATGAGAAATCTAGGCAGAATTCACATGATGATTCCTCTACATGTTAGATTGGACTCAATCATATGTCTAACATACCCGGCCATCTCAGTTTTCCAGGGAGTTAGGAAATTCTTGGCACCTAGAAACTTTAGTGAGAGTACTGGGTATGCTCACTGAAAAGCAGATGAGCCTACTTGTTCCTATGGTCAGATGGACTTCTGCTAAGCAACACAGGAAGGGGACCACAAATCTGATCACCCCACTAAGCTTGCCCAGGTTTATTCAAATGACAGTAAATGGACACTTTTGAAGAGTAATGACAGAGACAGTTCCCAATGAGCCAAATGTCTATTTTCAGTCATATATGCTATCTGGTCTTGTTTCAAAGTGAATTATCAAGTTCAGTGATAAAGAAGTAGACCTCCTCTCTCTAACAGAAGAGCATAAGAAACGCGTCATCTGATTTAAAAAAGATTTGTAACTGCTTTGCAATCTACTTCAAGGACATTACCTGTCTGAAGATCAATGTTCTTCAGCTCATCTTCCCACTCTATCTACAGTGGTTTGAAAGAAAAATGTCCACCGTACTCATGAGCATTTGAATGCTTGGTGCTCAGTTGGTGGTGCTGTATGGGGAGGTGTGGTGCAGGAAGTACATCACTAGCGGAGAGGTTGGAGGGAGGGGAATGTCCCTTGCCATTTTCAAATTGTTGTCTTTGCTTTGTGCTTGCAGTTAAAGATGTGAACTTCAGCTTCCTACTCCTGCCAATATGAATGCCAATTGTCACATTACCTCCCCTCCCTAATGAACTCTCATCCCTCTGGAATCCCAACCTTCTATAAGTTGCCTTGGTCTTAGTGTTTTATCACAGCAACAAAATTAACTAACACACTATCCAAAAGACATCCATGGGAAAGGTACCACCAATGTCTTAGTTCTGGCTGCTATAATAAAATGTCATAAACCAAATGGTTCAAACCACAGAAATGTCTGTAAGCTGAAAATTGACAGATTGTAGTGATACCAGTGTACAGCTGGGTTCTAGTGAAAACCTTAACTCTGGTTTGTTAATCACATTCTCATTTGAGCCTCACATGATGCAGGATGCAGAAACTAGACAAGTGTTGTGTCTCTTCTTATGAAACTCCCAATCCATTCATTCATAAGGGCTTCAACATCATGACATAATCACCTCCCAAAGTCTTGTTACCATCACACTGGAGGGTCAGAAGTTCAAAATGCAAATCTGTGGGGAAAGCAAAAAAAAATCAACCTTCAGCCTAGGACCCAATCTGTGTGTGATCTGTGTGTGACTGCAGTGTCCTTAACAAGTAAAGGATACAGCTAGTTAACTTGTCCCAGATATGATTATTCCAACTTAGTATTTGTTTAGACCTCATGGAAAAAATGGACAAGGATTGTATTTGCTTTATTCACTTAGCTTTTGGTGAATTGAAAAATAAAAGTACATTCAAGAGTCAGCAGTATTACTTAGCCAGTGGATAAAGACACTTGTCATCCAATGACGAAAATGTGGTCACCTATGTCTGATCTCCAGAATCCTCTTAAAGTGGAAGAGAGAAAATAAACTCCACAAAACTGTCCTCTTACCTCCATAGGTGTCCTTTGACATGTTCTCCATTGCGTGCTTGACATACACGCCCCAACATTATATACATACATGCATAATGATAAATAAAATATTTTTAAACACATTCAATACTTGGATTCTGTTCACTGAGAAACAATATTAATGTAGTTCTGGGATTTGAACCCCTGAACTCATGCATACATTTTTCTTCAGTGTTGTAAGACTTCAGTGACGTCACAGAATTTACAGCACTTTGCTTTATGATTTTGATAAAGAGCTTTTGATAAGGGATCATTTCATTATAGTTAAAAAAACATCAATTTTTTTTTTTATTCTTCAACTCTCAGGACTAAAAAACTTTGTCTTCTTAAGAAATTTCTAGCCGGACAGTGGTGGTGCACGCCTTTAATCCCAGCACTTGGGAGGCAGAGGCAGGCGGATTTCTGAGTTCGAGGCCAGCCTGGTCTGCAGAGTGAGTTCCAGGACAGCCAGGTCTATACAGAGAAACCCTGTCTCAAAAAAAAAAAAATTCTATAGTTCAATAAACATTTAAAAACAGGTGAGATAACTCATGTTTGTAATTCCAGCACTCAGGAGGCCAAGGCAGGAGGATTACCAAGAGTTCAGAGCCAACCTATGAGTTCCATGGCATCCTAGACTACACATAACAAGAACTTGTCTCAGGAGAAAAATAAACAACAACTACAAACAAAACAGCACACGAAATGACCACAAAAGGAACAGGAGTGTGTCACATGGTATCTACATTCATCTACACATTTCTTGAAGAACTAAGGAAATTGCTCTTCATAACAAGGCACTGCTTGATATAAATTTGTCACTGTCCTAGGGAGCAAAAGAGATAAATTGCCTTCTTGCTCTCAGCTGATGATCAGTGGTGATGTTAAAAAGTAAAAGTAAATTTGAGTCAAACCAAAATGTGAACAGCTAGACACCTAGCTTCTCCTTGGGCATTACTCCCTAGGGAATATTTTGCCGATGCCATTGCCTGGTGGGAAGCATGTGATGAACAGGGAAGACAAAAGACAGACAGAGCTACTCCCTAATCCAGGCAAAGCAGAAAGTCATCTGAGCAACCAAGCGCCATCCCCTTTTTCATCACCAAGGAAGACAGAAAGACCTTTATGAATGCTTAAGTTCTTCCTTTTGTTATCAAAGGCCTGAGCAGAGATATGTGTGTAAGGTGATAAGTCTAGTAAAACAGCAATAAAGGTGATAATTATAATTTTTCAAATCTTCTATAATTTATTCAAAGCTATAGAAAAAGAAGCAATGCTATTGACAACCATCATGAGTCTATTATTTATTTAAATATCCTACTGATGGCACTAGAGAGACAGATCATCAGTGAAGAGTTTCTACTGTTCTCTCAGAGAGCCCAAGCGCAGTTCTCAGGGTCTATGTAAGGCAGCTCATTGCTTTCTACAATTCTATCTCCAGGTATCTGATGCCCTCTTCTGGCCTCCTTAGACATGTGTGAACTCATGTGCACACATGTGCATGCACACTTATGCACACACATATACATACTGACACAGATAAACAAACAACATTCTACTGCTACTTCTGAATTCTAGGAAGAATTAATGTAATTTTTTTAAAGATTTTTGATTGCTTAAGAATAACAGTATGCACCAAGACATAAAACTTGGCTTCCACACCCACTTCACTTTCAACAGAATCCAGATGCAAACCTTTCCTAGTCCTGACGATCATGCATTTGCCTCTTGGATCTAACTTATAAAAAGAGGACTTAGCATATCCTACACCACAGTCAGACATCATGCAAGCTGCATTCCCAGTGATCAGCACACATTCCGGATACTCAACTCTGTTGACTGTTAGTTTTTCTCTAGGTAGTTTCTAGGTGGCTTTTCTGATAATTTTTTCTTGAAAATAAGACTTTGGAGTCTGTAAAATCAGTCAGTACATTTTTTTCAAATATAATGGTATCAAGTTCCAGTAGATTCTATTGTCTTTTCTTAAGAACAATATTTAGATAAAGAAAAAAACTTTTTGTACTGTACTGTGTTAGAGATCAAGTATGTGGCTATCTTTCACCCAGAAATACACACTTAGGCTTTTGGTATTAACTCTTAAAAGCACACACAAAAATGCTAGAATCCACCAATGTAGTCTGTCCTCTGGCCAGTGTACAAGAGACCACAGGTACAATCTCTCTTTGTTAGTCTTAGAACATCTCACAAGCCACACTTTAGTTGATCTATGTCTTTGTGTTTTCTTCAAAAAGTTATCAGAAACTGATTATTATGTTTCTCAGACAATATTACATATTAGGAAAACTATAATAACAGATTTTGACAAATTCCTGCTACAGATCTACAAGTTATCTGGACTGATCAGTGAAGGCAATTTAGGTTGGAGAGGTTTTAAATACTTCCCTCCCATACAGAAATATCTTATTCAAAGGAATCAACAAATTTAGTCAATTTTGTCAATTCCAAAGAGAGAAAAAGAGAGAGGCTTATAGACAGAGGAGACAGAGAGACAGAAAACAAGGCTTGAGAAGGAAATTTTCATTTCATTACAGTAAGAGACATATCTGAGAATTGTTGCTCAGAACCTATGAACTGTATATGGGCCTCATGCTTGTGATTCCACCACTCAGGAAGCTGAACAAAGAGGATTCCTGTGAGTTCAATTCTAGCCTGTGCTATGCAGTGACTTCTAGGTTAGTTTGAACTATCGAATGAGATCTCATCTTTAAAGACTTAAAGATGGGGAAAAGAGTAGACAGATGACTCAGCAGTTACAAACACTTGCTGCTCTTGAAGAGAACCTAAATTCAACTCCAACGCCCACATTGGCTGAGTAACGGCCACCAGCACATCCAGCATCAGGTGATCCGAAGCCTTCTTCTGGACTCCATAGGCACCTACACGCATGCGCGTGCACACACACACACAAATAAGTTAATTAATTAAGTAAGTAACTAAGTAAGTAAAGCGTGGACTTTGGGCTGGACATAGTGCTGCTTGCCTTTGATCTCAGCACTGGGGCAGAGACAAAAGATGTTCCAAGCTAGCTTAACTATATATATATTTCCAGGCAAGTCAGGACTACATAGTCAGACCGCCTCAAAAAAAAAAAAAAATTTGTAATAAAAATAAGGAATGAGAGACTCAGTGGTTAAGAGTTCTGTCTATTATTCCAGAGGTCCTAAGTATAATTCAAAGCCACCACATAGTGGGTCACAACCATCTATAATGTGATCTCTTTTGCCATGCAGGAGTACATGCAGACAGATCATTCATATGTATAAAATAAACACATAAATCTTTAGCAAGGGTTGTGGTGATGGCAGAGGTGCACACCTTTAATCCCAGCACTCAGGAGGCAAAGGCAGGCAGATCTCTGTGAGTTCTAGGCCAATCTTATCTACAGAGTGAACTTCAGGACAGCCAGGGCTTAAAAAAAAAAAAAAAAAACTGTCTTGAGAAATCAAAAGTAAATAAATAAAACAAAATATATTTTAAAAATAAAGGCATGAATAGGCTGGGAATATGGCTTGCAAGCATTACTTCCTTGATTTGATTCCCAAAACCTATGTTTTCAAAATCAGGTGTGATGGCATGCTCTTGAATGTGCAAACACAGGCAGATGCCTGGGCCTTTCTGGCCAGCTAGCTTAGCTTACCTGGTGAGTTACAATCCAGCAAGACACCTTGTCTCAGGAACAACAACAAAAAATGGTGCACAAAATTTTTCTGGCCTTGGTACATACATACATATGCATGCTTACCCTTACACATGTATGTGCACCTGCACACACATACACATAGATGGATGGATGGATGGATGGATGGATGGATGGATAGATGCATGCATGGATGCATGCATGCATGGATGGATGGATATGTAAAGAGACAGTGTATTGGTTTGTATACGCTTGGGCCAGGGAGTGGCATACTAGATGTGACCTTGTTGGAGTAGGTGTGTCACTGTGGGTGTAGACTTTAATATCCTTGTCCTAGCTGCCTAGAAGTGAGTATTCTGCTAGCAGCCTTCAGATGAAGATGTAGACCTCTCAGCTCCTCCTGCACCATGCCTGCCTGGACACTGCCATGCTTCCCACTTTGATGATAATGGACTGAACCTCTGAACTTGTAAACTAGCCCTAATTAAATGTTGTCTACAAGTTGCCTTGGTTGTGGTGTCTGTTCACAGCAGCAAAACCCTAAGACAGACAGACAGACAGACAGACAAACAGATGGACGGACAGACAGACAGAGACAGACAGTATAGATACAAAATAGATTAGGTCCTTAAAAGGTTTCATAAATAGGGAAAAAATGTTGCAAGATAAGAATTGTCCTAAGGCCAGGCGGTGGTGGCACACGCCTTTAATCCCAGCACTTGGGAGGCAGAGGCAGGCAGATTTCTGAGTTCGAGGCCAGCCTGGTCTACAGAGTGAGTTCCAGGATAGCCAGGGCTACACAGAGAAACCCTGTCTCGAAAAACAAAAAACAAAAAACAAAAAAAAAAAAAAAAAAAGAAAGAATTGTCCTAAGAAAAAAACATGCCTATGTAACTGATAATCCAGAAGAAAGCAGATGACAAATCCCACATAACCACATGACTAAGCAGGCTTTTGATGCTAAACCACCAAACGCTAACCATGACTTGCATTCCCTTTAAGATATAATAATATGGTGGTCTGCTTGTAATCCTCGCGTACTGGAGACTACCTGGGAGCCTCGGTCAGGGGATGCCCTGATCCCCACAACCTGGCTAGCTAGACTAGTTGATTGAGAGACCCTGACTTATATAAAAGGTAGGATGTGACTAAGAGTGTCAACCCCACATCAACTTCTGGCATGCCCATGCACACATAGGAGAACATGCCATCATAAATGTATTCAAATACCAAACACACACATGCATAAGCAAGCAAGCAAGCAAGCAAGCAAGCAAGAAAGAAAGAAAGAAAGAAAGAAGAAAAGAAGGAAGGAAGGAAGGAAGGAAGGAAGGAAGGAAGGAAGGAAGGAAGGAAGGAAACCTGAAAGCCTGATTTCTGAAAATGCAATGCCATGACCAGGAAGTAGCTAGGTTGGTAGAGTTCTGTCCACAATACCACATAAACCTAGCCATGATGGTATATGACTGCAGTCCTAGAACTTAGGAGCTGAAGACAGGAAGATTAAGAACTCAAGATCAACCTCAGCTACCCAGCAAGGCCAAGCCCTGACCATAAAAGACTATCTCAAAGAAGGTGAACAACAGTTCTCTCTCCAAAAACTGTCAGTGTATCTACAGAGTCAGTTTTACTCAGTGTAGTTCTGTAAGAAATTTAAATTACATTTTTTTTTAAGTCAGCTTTCTTTTTTGCTTCTCAAGTGAGGGAACAAGACAAGTTTAAGAAATGAACACTGAATTTTTAAAAATTAAATGAAGAAATAAAGCAAAATTCTTTTTAGGTTTTGCCATGAAAAGGAAAGGCCTTCCAAGGTGTGCAGTTAAATTTTTAAGGAATATAAGTTCCATTAACTTAGACTTGACATTCAAAGTCAGCAAACGTCAGTTTCCTGGGCTTGCACCTATGGATCTCGGTAGCTTTACAAGCCTGGACTCTATGCAAAGTGTAGCTGATTAGGCCTGTCATCGCAGGATAGGCCAGAAAAAGACTGGCAAGGGCAGCTGTGGGATCCTGTTACCACATGCAATCCCTCTGATCGCAAGCCGGCCCCACCACTGCACACAGCAACGGAAGTGTGGCATCTAGTGGACAGTCGGTTGCTGCACTGTCTTCCTGTGTCTCAGGAAGGCAATGTGAGAGCGGATGCGTCCTGCTGTTGTTATCTTAAACAAAGTATGTGGCATCACTATGTTAAGCTGGATTTTAAAAAAAAACAACTTGGCACTGAAATGAAAGCTACCTTTTGTGGAAAATAAAAATTAGAATCTCTACTTCTACGAAGTGATCCTTATCTGATAGGGCAGACCTTTTGTGAAAAATAGTGCAATGTGAGAGTCTTAAACTGTAGTCACGTGAAATAAGACCCTTTTTTGCTTCAACTGTTGTTTCATAAAGAAAAGAAAAAAAAACAAGTATATAAAATGTGTTGCTTCACATAGTAAAGCTCTTTTAAAAAAACAAGTTCAAGTAAAAACAGAAATACTGAAAACCTGTGACTCAGACTCCTAGTGTGTACGTTGACTCTGTTTTGAAAGACAGTATTTTTAAACTTTATAATCTTAGATGCTGCAAGTAAATTCCAGGCTTTGTTGAAATTAAGCTAGTCACCAATATTCATATTCTAGACAAACTATCATACATTCTTTTGGGGTTTTTTTGGGTTTTTTTTGGTTTTTGTTTTTTTGCTTTTTGGAGACAGGGTTTCTCTGTGTAGCCCTGGCTGTCCTAGAACTCACTCTGTAGACCAGGCTAGCCTCGAACTCTTGAACTCAGAAATCCGCCTGCCTCTGCCTCTCAAGTGCTGGGATTAAAGGCGTGCGCCACCACCGCCCAGCACTATCGTACATTCACTTGCCCCACAAAGTCGGATTTCAAAGGTCACCTTTGCCTCCTTGGTTAGTGAGTTGGGTGTTTAGGCAAACCTGTAAGAATGTGATGTGGCATATTCTGAAGTGAAGCAACTCAGTTCTATGCACTGAGAAGTTCCCCAGCCGCCGGATTATATTATAGAGCAGCTGTTGCTCTAAATTCTCCGTGTGATCCTGTGTTCCCAGTGTGTTTATAGGTGTGTCCATATGTGTTGATAACGTAGGCCTTTTGGAGCTAGGAAACTCTGGAGAACACTCTGTAAACTTCAGCCTGTTGTCTGAAAGGGTTCTGGCTTTACATCCTGTGGAGAATGACAGAAACCTGTACTCTTTGTGATCTGGTCCCTCTAGTGGACATCACGTAACACTGTAAGTTAAAACTCTTAACCAAAAATCCAGTGGTCAGCCAAAGCAGAGTTCAGACTAAAGTCAGCATGGTCCTAAAGCATGTGTTAATCTCAAATTCATACTTAACTTGGCATTTGCTATTTAAAACGTGGGTAAAATAATAATCACTAAGTACATAAAATTGCATACTTCCAAAGTCAATACTTCATTGATTATAAAATATATAAAATAGGAAATTTATCTGGAAACTTTCTGGGTTTTTTTTTTTTTAATGTGAAACATAGTCACCCAGGCCACTCTCAGACTTGCAACATACCAAAGGTCTGTCTGTCTGTCTGTCTGTCTGTCTCTGTGTGTCTGTCTGCCTGTCTGTCTCTATCTCTGTCTCTGTTTCTGTCTGTCTCTATCTCTGTCTGTGTTTCTCTCTGTCTACCTATCTCTCTGTCTCTCTCTCCCTCACCCCTGTCTGTGTGTGTCTTTCTGTCTTTCTCCTTCCTCTCTCCCTCCTCACTGTTTTTTGTTTGTTTGTTTGTTTGTTTGATTTTGTTTTTTAGGACAGGTTGACTAGCCACCAAGTTAATGTATACTCAAAGATGACCTTGACCTTCTGATCTTCCTGTACTTACCTCTGAAGTATGAAATCATAGGCATGTGCCACCCCTGTGGGTTTACTTAAGGACTGAACCAGGCTTCAGACATGCTGTGCAAGTGCACTACCAACTGTGCTATCCTGTCTTGTTTTCTGTTTACTTCAAGGTAGATTGTTTACACTTTGTTCCATAAAGCTTTTATAAACGTGGGGACATCTTTCTACTTTCTAAAAGATACCTTAGTTAAACATTTTAAAGCCGGGCAGTGGTGGCACATGCCTTTAATCCCAGCACTTGGGAGGCAGAGGCAGGTGGATTTCTGAGTTTGAGGCCAGCCTGGTCTACAGAGTGAGTTTCAGGACAGCCAGGGCTACACAGAGAAACCCTGTCTCGAAAAACAAACAAACAAAAAATTTAATTTTTGTTGATCTATTTATAGTTGTGTTTATGAGTGTTTGTGCATGGTGTGTATGTGGAGGGGCATATATGCCACAGTGCACACATATAGACATCAGAGGACAACTTCCTGCTATCGGTTCCCTCCTTCTACCTTCATAAAGCTTTCTAAAATAGTTCAGGCAGTCAAACTTGGACAATGTATGTTTTTACTGGTTAAATCATTTTACTGGTTCTTGATCTTAAATTTTTGCAGATGCTTGCTTAAAGCAGATGCAATGATATTTCTTTCCTTTCTTTTTTTTTCTTTTAGGATTTATTTGTTTTATTTATGTGAGTACACTATCACTGTCTTCAGACACACAAGAAGAGGGCATCACCTCCCATTACATATGGTTGTGAGACACCATGTGGTTGCTGGGAATTGAACTTTGGACCTCTGGCAGAGCAGTCAGTGCTCTTGATTGCTGAACCATCTCTCAAGCCCAACAATGGTATTTCTTTAAAAAAAACTTTCTCATACAATTACTCCTTAGTGTATTGTCTTTCCCCTGCACCTTCTTGAAATAAATTTTAAAAAATGAAAAAATAGAAATCAGTAATATATTTTTTAATTACTCTTTTAAAAATATTTTACATGTATTTACTTGTGCTGCAGCACACATAGAGGTCAGACAACAGGTCTGGGCTCTCTCCTTCCATCCTGTGAGTCCCAGGGATCAAACCCAGGTTGTGAGTCTTGGTACCAAGTGCCTTCCTTACCTACTTACTAAACAATCCTTCTTAATTCTTTAATGGATTTTTTTTATTTAATACTTGAGTGTAATAAAACATTCTGGGTTTCTGTTGTAATTTTGGTTTGTTTTCTTGAGAACAGGTCTTATAACCCAGGCTGGCCTGGATTGATCCTGTTTCCTCTATCACCCAAAGGCTAGGGAATTACAGGTATGCCCATAATCTACAATTTATAGTTTGTATTTTATTACTATCTGTAAGAATATAAAGTGAACTAAAAGAATAGGAATTTCATTTACTTTAAAGTTTAGAGATATTTAGAGTTACATCAGCTCTTACCTAAAATATTTTTGGCTAATCTTTTCCATGATTTCTTGTCAAAACTGAAAGAAAACAAAAAGCAAACGCAAACAAGGATTTCTCATGATTTCAAATTTTCTAAATATCCAATCTGATTTTTAAAGGCCATTGAAGGGAGACAATCATCCCAGAACCAAGAATATTGACTCTTAAGACCACACTTTAAAAACTAATTAATTTATAGTGAGAATGCCTGCCATCGTGGGGTTTTAGAAAGATCTCCTTCAGAAAGCAAAACACTTTTTAGAAAATCACTTCAAGACAACAAAAGAGACTGGGAATCCAGGTCACTGTCTAGAGAGCTTACTTGTCAAATTTGATCCCAAGCAAAGAGAAAGTGACTAAAAAATCACTTTCTCAAAAAAATCAGAAAGATTTAATTCTAATGACTATAAAAATAACATAAAAGTACAATTGTAAGAGATAATACCCCCTGGAGTTGGGAAAGTGTTCATGAACTTTGTCTTCACACCCAGGAGGCTGTAGCAGGAGGATTCTGAGCTCAAAGCCAGCTTGTGCTACAACAGAGACCCTGTCTCAAAAATTGAAAAAACAAACAAGCAAGCAAATACACTAATCAGAAAAAAAAAAATTTTAAACAGTTAACGGAAGATGAAGGCTTGGCTCTTTGGATGGACAGTTACCTGGCATATTTTTGTGTTTGATCCCACACAAAACAAAATCAACAATAATAACAACAAAAATAATGAAAGGCAATCATCCCTCACACACAAGACAGAGAATGAAGCTTTAAAGCCATTTCTGTTCTAGTAGAAAAGCCTCAGAAAATGCCTTCCTGCAGGCTCAACAGGTCATTCAGAATTAAACTGAAGGAAAATTCCAAGACATTGAATGAACCTGTAACAAAAATAGTGTATTAAATCCAACAGATTCATTAACTTGCTGTTTTAAAAGCTTCTTTTTCCACCTTAAAGCAGTAAAACCCTTCAAGGCTTTCGGAGATATAAGATTAAAGAGAGGATTTACCTTCTTTTTAAACAGCTTGCATATGTAAAAGTTTGGAAGTTCCTCAAATCTGAATGATTAAAAAATAAATAAATAAGAGGTTCAGAGTTTACAAATGTGCCATTCTTGAGTGATACTTAGCACAGATTAGCGATATCAATTTAAGTCTAGTTTCAAGGTATTTATAGCTTTTTGTTTGTTTGTTTGTTTGTTTTGGTGGGTTTTTTTGTTTGTTTGTTTTTTGTTTTTTTGGTTTTTCGAGACAGGGTTTCTCTGTGTAGCCCTGGCTGTCCTGGAACTCACTGGGTAGACCAGGCTGGCCTCGAACTCAGAAATCCGCCTGCCTCTGCCTCCCAAGTGCTGGGATTAAAAGCCTGCGCCACCACCGCCCGGCCTAAAGGTATTTATTGAAGTTACTGTGGTGATCTGAATAGAAATAGCCCGCATAGGCTCATAGATTTAAATGCTTAGTCACTAGGGAATGGCTATTAGGTGTGGCCTTGTTGAAGGAAGTGTGTCACAGGGGTGGGCTGGGAGCTTTGAGGCTCCGAATGCTCAAGCCAGACCCATTGTCTCTCTCACTTCCTGCTGCATGCAGACCTAGACATAGAACGCTTTATCTCCAGCACCATGTCTGCTTGTGTGCCGCCATGTTTCCTACTGTGACAATGGTCTCAACCTCTGAATTTAAGTCAGCCCAAATTAAATGTTTTTCCTTATAAGAGTTGCAGTGGTCATGGCTCTTCACGGGAAAAAAAATCTGAGTATGAGTCAAAGGGATAGAGCCAGTAAACAGCCTTCCTCCAAGGTCTCTGCTTCACTCCCCACCCCCATGTTCCTGCCTTGGCTTCCCGGAAAGATGCATTCCAGTGAAGACAGGAGCATCAGAAATGAAGAAATTTAACACTGGCTTGGGGTGTTATGACCTTGTTTCAAATATATATTTAAATTTTGCGGCCGGGCGGTGGTGGCGCACACCTTTAATCCCAGCACTTGGGAGGCAGAGGTAGGCAGATTTCTGAGTTCGAGAGTTTGAGGCTAGCCTGGTCTACAGAGTGAGTTCCAGGACAGCCAGGGCTACACAGAGAAACCCTGTCTGGAAAAACCAAACCAAAAAAACAAAAACAAAAATTTTGCTTAACAGGTTTTTCACACTTCTCTTTTGTTTGCTTTTGTTTTGAGACAGGCTCACTTTAAGTAGCTCTGACTGCTTGGAACTCACTTTGGCCTTGAACTCACAGAGATCCACCTGCCTCTGCCTCCAGAGTCACTTCTGGATCAAAGATATGCTCTTCTACCGGGACAAAGTTCCTGCTGTAATGCTCAGGCAGTAGCAATTTTTTGTTGTTGTTGTAGCAATTGTTTTGATACTATGTAGCCTTGACTGGCCTACAGGTGGCTATTTCTTTTGCATATCTCCAGATCAAAGTATGTGCTTTTAAAGTTGTTAAAGTTACAGTGCAATTTGCCAACAACTTTACTACCAATCATAGAAAATTTTGGACATCAACAACAGTCTTTAAAGTGATTTGTTTTTCTTGATAGAACAAAAGCAGCAGATCCTATCAGCAGCCCACTCGTTCCAATTTCTACTACGTTCTCTTCACCTTCCTAGAGTGAGAACAGCAGCAGGCATGAGTCACCTTAGCCAACACCTGCAAGTGGCAGGGCCCCCCAATACTAATTCTAATTCCATGAAGATTTTATCTCACGTGTGTTTCTACACCTTTAATGATCCCACCTTGAAAACTAAATGTGCCATAGATCAGAAAAGCACAATTGTTTTTACAGAAAAGGGAGCAAAAGAGGAATTATCCTTTTCACAAAGTTCTGTGCAGAAAAGTTTTTCCAGTCAACTGCAGACATGCACATGCACACACGCACACTCACACACATGTACACACACACACACACACGAATATGTGTGGCACCCAGCAACCTATCCCCTGGTCTTAGTCTAAATGTCAGTTGTCTTAAAGCACCACCTGCATTACTCGAGGCAAGGCTTACTGCTGCTGAGTTCTGAGAAATAAGGGAACCAGCCTGGATTTGCAGGGATAGAAAAAAAAAAAAAAAACAAAAAAACTTTACAACTGTAAATCTAACCTGGCACTGAATTTAAAAGGTAAAGCAAGAGGATCACTTCAAGGCCAGTCTAGATTATATAAATTTGAGGCTAGTCTGGGGGTACAAGAAATGTTACCTTTAAAAAAATGTCTTTTTTAAAAAAATAGCATTTTGGTTAGAGTGGGGTAGGTGAGGATTGATGAACCAAATATTTGCTGCCCTCTAATCAATAAGCCTGAGTGAATATCAGGTAACCACAGGATCCTTGCCCTCTAGACAGGTGTAACCATGGCATCCCTTTGATTGCTTCTCATCACAGATCATATTTGATTGCTAGAAGCATCTCTATGCACCCCTGTGTGCAAATAGAATGTACACAGCAGCATCCTCAGAGTCTGGTGGTTTCCTCTAACCACTTCTAACGTCTATCATCAAAGTCAGGTGCTTCACTCAAGAAGCTGAGGCAGAAAGGCTGATGTGAATTCAAGGCCACTTGTGCTACACAGTGAGTAATAGACTGGCCTGGATATAATTCAGAAGAGGAGGAGGATAAAGAGGAGGAGGAGGAGGAGGAGGAGGAGGAGGAGGAGGAGGAGGAGGAGGGGGAAAAAGAAGAAGAGGAGGAGGGAGAGGAGGGAGAGAAAGGAGGAAGAGAAGGAAAAGAAGAGAAGGAGGAGGGGGTAGGATGTAATCTCTAAAAAGAAGGAGAAGGAAAAGAAGAGGAGGAGGGAGGAAGAGGAGGAAGGAGAAGAATGTAATCTCAAAAAAGAAGAAGAAGAAGAAGGAGGGAGAGGAGGAGAGGCTGGAAAGATAGCTCAGTAGTTAAGAACACTTGCTACTCTTCAAGAGGCCCCAGGTTGGGTTCTCAGTAAGTACCCACATGTGGCTCACAACCATCCATAACTCTAGTTTCAAGAAATCTAGCCTCCATTTAGTCTGCAGCAGTCATGATGTTATACACACATGCAGACCAAACACTTATA
Source organism: Grammomys surdaster (assembly GCF_004785775.1). Taxonomy (NCBI): domain Eukaryota; kingdom Metazoa; phylum Chordata; class Mammalia; order Rodentia; family Muridae; genus Grammomys; species Grammomys surdaster. Next base: position 20,512 of record NW_021627802.1, read on the forward strand.
CATATGAAATAAAAAATAAACAAAATCTAAATTTAAAAAATGAAAACATCTTTTATGTAAGTCATCTTTATGTAAATTAAATTTCTACACACTAATCTAGAAGATAATGCATATTAGATCATGAAATGAGTTTTTTCTATGAAAACCTATAGTGTTGGCATCAATCAGAACAGATAGTAAAACAATGGGGCATGAAACAATTCAGTCAACAACTATACATTTGTCAGTGTTCCTGGGAGATTTGCTTTTTCTTAAGTCAGAGTCTTACTATAATCTATATTGACCTCAAGCTCATGGAAACCCTTCTGTCTCCACCTCCTAAATGAATGGATTACAAAAATGAGCCACCAACCCAGCTTCCAATGAGATTATACAAGAATTCCTATTTGCAGGACATCCTATTGCAGGACACTATCATGCGTTTATAGTAATACTAGGGTAAATAAGCTGTCTACACTGCTGGTCCTATTTAAAAAAAAAAAAACATACACTTCTGATCCTATTTAAAAAAAAAGCATACATCACACACAAGTCACATGATAATGACACCAAGCAGCTATGTACCTAGTTCCTATTGTTCGTCATCATTGTAGAGTACCCCTTTAACTTGTCATAAGTCTATGCCAACATGACTTGTGTTTAAAATTCTAGGACTTGAGAGTCTGCGACAAGATCACAGAGAGGTAGGGGTCAGTCTGGGCTACACAGTAAATTTCAAGATAGCCTAGACTATAAAGTGAGACCCTGATTCAAAAAAAAAAAAATTAATAGAAATTTAGTGCCAAACAGTCCAGAGTGCCATGCCAACAACTTCATACATACTGTTTCTCCACAAGGCCTCTTAGTTGCATCACTTCTCCTGCTTGATTTAATCTCATGTTGTTGCTTTTCTTTATGGCCCCTAAGCATACAAGATGCACTGCTAATGGCTGTGGATTGTGATCATGATGTACTGTCATATCCATCATCAGTTACTGACTGGGATATGACAGTACAAATCACTAAGGATTACGATGGTGGAACATCAGCCAGCGGATGCTTCTTGGCAACCAGACACCCTGATCTTCCAACCCTGTGATCCTGAAAAAACAAAGAAAATGACAAAAGCTGATAAAAAAAAAAAAGCATGGCTCCTCCAAGGAATGTAAAGGGGCCTGTATTATCAACAGAGAAAGTTCTAATAACCTGGACTGAGGAACAGAAACAGAAATGTATCCATCCTATGACCATCATGGACAAAGCTAAAAGTCAGAAATTTAAGGGAAAAAAATGTCAAGTATGGTAATACAGGCCTCTGTGATCCCAGAATGTAGGAAACTGAGACAGGAGGTAGAGTCCCAGACCAGCCTGGGCTACATAGTCAGACCACGTTTCAACTACTCTTAGCTTTGGCTACTTTAAACAGGTTGAAAATGGAGCCCTGTACTGTGGCACATATCTGTAATTCCAGCATTTGGGAAATGAAGGCAAGAGAATCAAGGATTCAAAGTCAATCTCCAATACATATTGACTTCTAAGCTAGCCTGGGCTACAAGTGACCCTGTCTGAAAACAAACAAAATATCTTTATTCCTTAACTAATGTGAGAATGAGGAGTGAATGTGTGAAGACTCACGTGAAAGCAGCAGAAGGATTTTTAGAAACTCATAAGCTGATTGAGTAGGGAAGTTGTTTGTTCTTGTCAGAGGAGATCTGACAAGAACACTTTGGGAGAATAAATAGAACAATCTGGATGGTAACAGCAATATACTCCGTTTGATTTCACTGTAGCTTTATTGCAATCTGCCGGTGCTGTTGGTTTGATAGATGCTTGTATATTTGCTTGCTTTACAAATTGACGACATCCTACATCAAGAGAGTCTCTCTGCATTATCTCCGATGCCCAGTACTCAGTTCACGTGTCTGACGCCCATTATTATTACGTTGTTCATGGAGATCATTGATACGTGATCTTTGCTGTTATAAAAGATTTTGTTGTTTTATTCTTTTGTGTGTATGTGTGTGAATGCTGTGTGTATGCCAGTGCCTCAGAAGTCTAGAAAAGGGTACTGGATCCCCCGGTGCTGTTACAGGCTCTTGGGATCCACCCACTATACGTTGTGGTAACCAAACCCTGATCATCTCCAATAGTAGCAAGTGCTCTTACCACTGAGCCCTCTCTATAGCCTTGTTACAGTAATTTCGAGTCGCCACAGATCAAAATCACATAAGAAAGAGAAATCAATGCTTGTTCTTCCACTGCAGTTTTTAGGTTCTTAGCAGTCCAGTTTCAGCATCCACCCCTAACCCTAGCTCATCTTCAGGGTACTGAAATGAGGCTTAGGTTTAGAGAGAAGGCAAGAACTTCGCATAATGAAACAATCCTGGTGGTTATGATCCACTCCCATTATTGTCTCTGATTCAGTAATGGAAGGGACAAAGTGGTCCCATCAACTATCAATCTGTTAGTCACTATCATCCTCTAAAAGGACCAAACCCGTTCTCAGAAAGTGATAACCCTATGCTACTCATGAATGAACTGAGAGCCTCAGGCATGCTAAGCAAATATTCACCCCCAACCTAAATCTCCAGTTCTAATTGTTCCATTTGGTTCAGGTGAGTTGTCATGTGGGGAAAAATTACAGGCCGCAGCTGTGGAGTCCCAGTGGGTTTCCACGCTGCGGCTGGTCCCAAATGCAGGAGGAATGTCTATGGTTCCAGAGGCCTGGAGGCTTTGTCGGGGGTAGGCCCCAGTGACACGAGGAAGTCCTTGGTTCCAAAAGGGTTTGTCGTGACGGATGGTAGATGGATCTAGAAGTACGGCCTGTAAAACTCAGGGCAGTCCCGAGTTAGATAGGGAGGGAGAAAAGGGGAGGATCTGGGGAGGTATGCTTAATTTGCTTCGCCCTCTGGCCTTCATGCGTATATAAATCCCTAAAGCCTGAGACAGCCCTCTACCTGTGCACTTTGGCAGGGGCTGTAATGGCTGGCCTACGTGATTGAGTATTGAGACTAGACTGCTTTTCAGGACCCTGGGTTCTTGGGGCGCACCGAACTTCTGCCAATTCTGATGCAGAGTCTCGGGGTTCTAGGCAATTGCCCAACCATGACCCAGAATACCCTTACTCAGTCCCACATTGTCATTCTTATGTCATTCTTCTGGGTGTGAGGTAGGATAACTGCCTCCTCTGAGTGTGAAGCACAAGTCCACACCTCCTGGGTCCAAAGGGATTGCAGTCTTTAAGCAATGAGTTGTTCCTCTGCCTTCAGATAACAAAGGAGACAATGAGGACTAAGGTGCCAGTCTTTCCATTCCTTGGTTCTATTTCCTGAGACAGCAATGTTGAAATAGGGTGGTGGTGGCACATGCCTTTAATCCCAGCACTAGGGAGATATAAACAGGTGGATCTCTGTGAGTTTGAGACCAGCCTGATCTACAGAATGAGTTCCAGGACCAACAGACCTACAGAGTGAAACCTTGCTTATAAAACAAAACAGAAAAGAATGAAAGGAGGTTAGGAAAGAATTTGGGGCAGTATCACATTCTGTAATTAATCCCAACACTCAGATCAGTCTTACTGCTTATAAGGCACAAGGTCTAAATATATCAAACTAGCTATAGTATTTCCTTAAGCCAAAGCCTAACCCAATTTTCTTCAGTTCTAAGAAGGCAACGGAAGAAAAATTTAGAGTCAATTCTAACATCTCACACCTCTAATCCCAGCACTCAGTAGAATAAAGATTATGAGGTCCAAGACTGAGATACAGAATAATGTTCTGCCAAGAGAGAGAGAGAGAGAGAGAGAGAGAGAGAGAGCGAACGCGCGAGGGAGGGAGGGAGGGAGGGAGGGAGAGAGAGAGAGAACAGCTTAAAATTCACAAAACTTTGTTTATGAGATTTAAGAAGCCACCTCCACAATACTATATACCACTCCAGAACGTCACATACTACCCCAGAACACCTCATACTACTTCATGACCACATACAACACCCCACAACACAGTATACTACTCCAAAATAAAGCACAGCGCTCCTTAACCGTGAATACCTCCTGAGAGCACACACAGCAGCAGATGGGTGAAGAATTAGAAGTGGCTGTAACACTGTATGTCACTCCATAACATTCCACAACACCCTTAACTCCCCACAGGCCTCCTTAACTCCTCATACCACTCCATACTACCACAGGCCACCCCATAAACCTCCATGATATCCTATAACACTCTATAATATCACATTACCACTCAATAATACTTCATAACACAGCATACCACCCCATAGCATTCCATAAATCCCCATATGCCTCCATAACACCACATAACACCCCATAGTACTGCACAACATCCTATAACACTCCACAACACTTCATATCAGCCTGTAACACTGTATATCACCATACACCATAATAACAAATGCCAGTCCACAACGTTGTATACCGCATACCTCTCCATAACACCACATACTACCCTGTAACACTGTATACCAATTCATAACACTTCACATTGCTCCATCAAACCGTGTACTACTCCACCCATACTACAGATCCCTTCATAACATTGCATATCACTCCATGACGTCACACACCATTCCACAATACAGCATATCACTCCATAATAATCGTACCTGTCTTACTAGGGTTTCCATTGCTATGATAAAATACCATGCTCAAAGCAACTTGGTGGTAAAAGGGTTTATTTCATTTTACAGCTAGTAGTGCATCATCCAGAGAAGTCAAGGCAGGAACTAAAGCAGGGCAGGAACCTGGAGGCAGGAACTCCGGCAGAAGTCATGGAGAAATGCTGCTTACTGGCTTGCTCTCTGTGGCATGCTAAGCCTGCTTACTTACACAACTCAAGATCACTGTCCTGCCAGGCGGTGGTGGCGCATGCCTTTAATCCCAGCACTTGGGAGGCAGAGGCAGGCAGATTTTTGAGTTCAAGGCCAGCCTGGTCTACAGAGTGAGTTTCAGGACAGCCAAGGCTACACAGAGAAACCCTGTCTCGAAAAAACAAAAAAAAAAAAAAAAAAAAAAAAATGGATTTCTATAATCATCCAGGGGAAAAATTCTTTTTTCTGTCTGTTGTTATCATTATTGTTGTTGAGATATGGTATTATGTAGCCCAGGCTGGCCTCAAACTGACTCTGCGATCCAAGGGTAATCTTGAACTCCCAATCTTCTTGTCTTAGCTTCTCAAGTATTAGGATTTCTAGTTTTATTAATTAAATTGTATTTTTATTATTGCATGTGTAACATTGTACATGTGTGCCATAGAGCATGTGTGGCTCTCAGATGATAACTTTGTAGTATCAATTTTCTCATTCCACCTTTACATGGGTTCCAGGGATCCAAATCAGGTCTATGTCATCAGGAGGCTTAGACATCATTAACTTTGTTCACTGAGGCATTCCACTTGCCACAGTATTGTTTTGTTTTGCGATGTGGTTTCAAGAAGCCCAGGCTGGTCTCAAATTTGCTCTGTAGTTGAAGATGACATTGACTTCCCTGATTTCATACATCTACCTCCCAAGTGCTCAGATTACAGGAATGCACCATCAGCAACACAAGAATTCATGTTCCGTATGCCCTAAGAACACTCTCACAGTTATAATACCAGCATTTGAGAGACTGGAGCAAGCATATAGGTGGACTGTCATGGGTTTGAGGACACCCTGAACTACATAGTGAATTCCAGAAGAGTCTGAGGTACTGAGTCAGACTCTGTCTCACAAGGGTGGGATGCGGGGTAGTCATGATTCAAAATTAACAGTAATTAGGAAATTGACCCAACTCTCATGGACAACTTTGAAAGCTTAAAGTTTTCACTGCAGGAAGTAACTGCTGGTGTGGTAGAAGTAGAACCTAGAGTCTTGACTGAGTATTACAGTCTCAAGGCCAAACAAAGTCATTTCTTGAGATGGGAGCTATTCCCCATAAGGGTGTTATAAACTTTGGTGAAAGCAGCTACAGGGTACTGTGACTAGCGGAGTAACTTGCTGATAAGAGCAGCTGAGGGCTTGTCAGGTTTGGCTCCGAGTTTGAACATGTAGCTAAAATGCTTTCAAACCATCATTACATGCAACAGGGAAATCATTCTCACCTGATCAATTCAGCAATGGTCATTGTCTTTTATTTTAAGAGTTGCCAAAAACATTTGTAGCCATGGAATACTTTTAAATCAAGGTATATATATTATCATTCAGACAAAATACTATTACAAAATTCATAGACTAATGGTAACAAAAACTCTTAGATCTATTGGGAAACCAGAATATACATATGCTTCTCCTACTGTGATAATCTCTGTGGTAGGGAACTAAAGTCACAGTGTCTCCAAAGTATGTTTGTAGCCTAACAATACCCCTCAGCTACACATCTGTTTTAGTCAGGGTTTTACTGCTGTGAACAGACACCATGACCGCAGCAACTCTTATAAGGACAAGATTTAATTGGGACTGGCTTACAGGTTCAGAGGTTCAGTCCATTATCATCAATGGCGGGAGCATGGCAGCATCCAGGCAGGCATAATGTAGAAGGAACTAAGAGTTCTTTTTATTTGTTTGCTTGTTTTTTGTTATTGTTGGTTTTTTTTTTTTTTTTGAGACAGGGTCTCTCTGTGTAGCCTTGGCTGTCCTGAAACTCACTCTGTAGACCAGGCTAGCCTCAAACACTCGAACTCAGAGATCTGCCTGCCTCTGCCTCCCAAGTGCCGGGATTAAAGGCGTGCGCCACCACCACCCGGCCCGGAACTAAGAGTTCTAGCATCTTGTTCAGAAGACAAAGAGAAGACTGGCTTCCAGACAGCTAAGATGAGGGTTTTAAAGCCCACACTCACAGTACCACACTTCCTCCAACAAAGCCACGCCTACTCAAATAAAGCCACACTTCCAAATAGTGCAACTTTCTGAGACAAGCATATTCAAACCAACATAACATCCATTAAACACGTCACTTTCCATAATACTGTAGGCAATTAACCAAAATGCAATAGCAAAAATTTGAATATCTCAACACATCTAAAAGACAAAAACTAGGAGCTGAGAGATGGCTCAGTGGTTAAGAGCATATACTGTTCTTGCAGAGAACCTAGGTTCAATTCCAAGTACCCACCTGGTGGCTCACAACAGTCTGTTACTTCCGTTCCAGGGGATCCAACGTCCTCTTCTGGCTTCTATGAGCACTGCACAAATGTGATATACAGACATACATGCAGGCAAAACACCCACACGCAAAAAGTAAAGAGAAAAAAATGGAAATTAAATTTATCTGAACACAAAAGAGGTATAGTAAAAATAGGGCATTCAAAATAAAAAGCAAGCAGATCTTCAATTCTATTCCATTGATCGACCTGTCTGTCTCTGTACCAATTCTATGCAGTTTTTACCACTATTTGTAGGACAACTTGAATTCAGGGATGGTGATCTCTTCCCCCAGAAGTTCTTTTATTTTTGAGAATTGGTTTTGGCTATACTGTTTAGTTTGTTTGTTTGTTTGTTTTTCCATATGAAGTTGAGCATTGCTCTTTCCATGTCTGTGAAGAATTGTGTTGGAATTTTGATGGAGATTGCATTGAATGTATAGATTGCTTTTGGAAAGATGGCCATTTTCATTTTCACTATGTTAATTCTCCCAACCCATGAACATGGGAGATCTTTCTATCTTCTGAGGTCTTCTTTGATTTCACTTTTTAGGTATTCTTTTTTTTTTTTTTTTTTTTTTTTTTGGTTTTTCGAGACAGGGTTTCTCTGAGTAGCCCTGGCTGTCCTGGAACTCACTCTGTAGACCAGGCTAGCCTCGAACTCTCGAACTCAGAAATCCGCCTGCCTCTGCCTCCCAAGTGCTGGGATTAAAGGCGTGCGCCACCACCGCCCGGCAGGTATTCTTATCACACAAATTTTTCAAGTGCTTGGTAAGAATTGCACCAAGATACTTTATACTATTTGTGGCTATTGTAAAGGGTGTTGTTTCCCTAATTTCTTTCTCAGCCTGTTCAATTTCACTTAGAAGGGGGAAGGAAATAATCATGGAAAACAGAGGGAGGGAGGGACATGGGAGGAAGAAGGGAAAAGGAAAACAGAATCAAATCTGAGGGGAGAGGAACAGGAGAGAAGCCCTGCAGGCAAAGGGAATAAATGGAAGTAAGCAGCCCCAGGAATTGAAGGTAGGGGGACCCTCTAGAAAGTTCCAGCGATCTGAGAGGTGAGACTCTCAGGACACATTAGAGGTGACCTTAGCTAAAACGCCCAACACAGGGGAAAGAGAATTCGAAGATTCTACCTCCCTTAGATAGGGCCTCAAATAGAGGGACGGGAATACCAACCCACAGTCAAAATTCCTGACCCAGAATTGTTCCTGTCTAACAGAACTGCAGGGACAAATGGAAAAGAGACTGAAGGAAAGGAGGTCCAATGACTGGCTCAATTTGGGATCCATCTCATGGCAGGACCCTAAGGCCTCACACTACTATGCTATGATGTCCTTACAGATGAGAGCCTGGCATGGCTGTCCTCTGAGAAGCCTTACCAGCAGCTGACTGAAACAGAAGCAGATACTTACATTCAATCATTGGACTGAAGTCAGGGACCCCTATTGTTAGACTCCTGCAAGCAGCTTAGAACAGACAACACCAGACCAAACAGTCGTGGGGGGGAGAGAAATGGGAGAAAGAGGGGAGACAGAGGAGAGAACTGGAGGCTGCCCATGACCAAGTGGAGAATGGGGGAATGGAAGGGGGGAGAGGCTAGGGGCCAGAAAGAAGCTAGAGGCAATAGAGCAAGAGAGCAAGAGAGCAAGAGAGAGAGGAGGAGGCAAGCAGCCCCTTTTATAGTGGGCAGGCCTACCTGGTTGTTGCCAGGTAACTGTGGGGCGGAGCATACCTGGCTGTTGCCAGATAACTGTGGAGGTGGAGTTTAGATAGAATACTAACACTTATGGTTGAATTAGGGAAAGGATTAAAGAAGCTGAAGGGGAAAGCAACCCTATAGGAAGACCAGCAGTCTCAACTAATCCAGACCCCCAGGCAGCTCCCAGAGACTGAGCTACTAACCCAGAGCACACATGGGCTGGTCCAAGTCCCCTGTCACAAACTTAGCAGAGGTCTGCCTGGTCTGGCTTCAGTGGCAGAAAATGTGCTTAATCCTTGAGAGATTTGAGGCCCCAAGGGAAGGGGAAGGCTTGGGGGTGGGGGGAGCACCCTCTCAGAGGTATGGGGGGGTAACAACAGGAGTGTAAATAAATAAAATAACTTTTTAAGTGAACAGAAAAAGACAAAAGAGTTAAATCTGCAAGGAACATGTTCTTATTTGAACTGTGCTGTGATGAATACCTTTAGCAAATACAGCTTGGAGGAAGAGTTTACTTCAGTCTGCACTTCAAGCCAGAGTAAGAGCTGAAGAAGGAACTAGAAGAAGCCATTAAGAATTAGCTTGCTGTTGTCAGGTGATCCTGGGCCAGAAGGCTAAAGATCGGATGCTCCAACGTTTTGTAGTATAGGGACTGTCCAGGTGTCCAGTGGTCTCTATAAACTGACTAAGTTTTAGAAGCTATGCTTTGTGCTTCCCATAATTTCAGTTAATTCAGTCATTCTGGATTTCTGACGCGGTTGAAGACTTATAGTCTCATAGCCAATCCTGGCTATTTACTTTGAGAGAAAAGATTTGAGAGGATGGTTTTCAACTGACATTCATTCCAAAACCAAGAAAAAAGCCAGGTTCAGAACTAAGTCTTTTAGTTAGGAGAGATGACAGAGGTTCTAGTTAGTCAACAAAATGATGGACTGGGTATTAGGTCTATCTTGTTCCTTACTGATACAAATTGGTATAGTTATGCTCTAATTGTTGTTTGAGAGAAAAGTTTATCTTAACAGGAAGAGTGATATGTAGGAGGAACTAAGGTGGGAAGAGTAAGGAGAAGAAGAGGAGGAGGAGCTAGGAGGAGGTGAGGGAGAATAGACATGGAGATTGTCTCTGCCAGTCAAACATAGTTGGTATATCTAGGTTGGGTATAGGGTTACACTTCTGATTGTATGGTTATCTTGTTATTGAGCATTACCGAACTTATAAAGCCTTTGATTAACATTTAAAAAATAAATAAATAAAAATACATTTAAAAAAAGAAAGAAAGAAAATCTTATGGAACAGTTTAAAGTTCAGAAAGGCACACTCTTAATTGAGCTAGAAACTTTTTGATGTCAGGCAACAAGAACAATGGCAGCCCAGGTGTGCCTCTCTTGCTAAAGGTGGACTGGTGATCAAGGCAATGATTAATTTCTTGTACCCATATTTACCCTCAGATTTCTGTCAGGATTTAATAAAAAATGTTAATGAGTTTAAAAAAAAAAAAAGAATTAGCTATCTCATTTGCTGGCTCATGTTCAGCTAGCTTCCTTGTACAGCCCAGGACCAGGAGCCTAGGGATGGTACTTCCCAAAATGAGCTCAATCCCCCTATATCAATCCTCAGTCATGACAATTTCTCAAAGATATAGCCATAGGTCAATATGATCTGAGAAATTGTTCAGTTGACGGTCTTTCTTCCCAGGTAGTCATCTAGATTGGGTCAAGTTGACAATAAAATTTGATCGAGGCAGAAAGAAAACTTACAACAAAAGAATCATGCAGGACTCAGGGCTGCTCTAGGGGTGCTGGTGATTGAGTGTCCAGAAAATGCGAAGGTCTGGGACAACAATATACACCACTCTAAATTCTGAATCCAAAATATATTCCAGGCCATCAGCTCAACTCCCAGCACTATATTAAATAAATAAATAAATAAATAAATAAATAAATAAATAAATAAATAAGTGGGGCTGTAGAGATGGCTCAGTGGTTAAGGACTGCTCTTCCAGAAGCCCTGAGTTCAATTCCCAGCAACCCCATGGTGGTTCTCAACCATCTGTAGTGGGATCTGATGCCCTCGTCTGGTATGTCTGAAGACAGTGACAGTGTGTTCACATATATAAAATAAATATTTTTTTAAAAAGTAATAAAATCTAATCTTGTGTATGTGACCAAAAAATACTATTTTCTGTGTAACATTAGAGATTATGTAATCATGTTTTCACATGGTTAGAACACCCAAGATTGCAGGGCAGTGGTAGCGCACACCTTTAATTCCAGCACTTGAGAGGCAGAGGCAGGTGGATTTCTGAGTTCAAGGCCAGCTTGGTCTACAGAGTGAGTTCCAGGATAGCCAGGCCTATACAGAGAAACCCTGTCTCAAAAAAAAAAAAATGAAAAAACAAACAAACAAACAAAAAGAACACCCAAGATCTTCAGGACCTATCCACCACCACCTCACATGAGGGTGGAGACAGCCTGACTATTGTTATGCTCATGATGGCTCACATTTTCTATTCAGAGAAAGAGTGACACCCACACCCCACACCCTGACCTCTATTACACAACCTATTCTCTACTCCTACACATTTTTAACATAGCATAGGCCACACATTAACTACGCCCTTCCGTGTGATGCCCACAAGGCATCCCTTCCCTAAGAAACTTTTAAGAGTGGAAATGCTGATGTGGGGGCAAGACTGAAGCTTCTTATTTCAGAACCCACGGTACTGTTATGCTGCCTGTCTGCCCTCTGGAATTAATAAACTCTTACCTGATTTTGAATCTTTGGAGGTTTAAGGCTTAAATGGGGTTTAGGTGGGGAAATAGGAGAAAGGAGAAGGCAAGGAGTGGTTCAATCAAAACTAAAAGTATATTTTTTAAATACCCTACAAAGGGATTGGAGAGATAGCTAAGCATTTAAGAGCACTTGTTCTTGCAGAGGACACAGGTTCAATTTCAAGTACCAACCTGGTGGCTCAAACTATTTGTAATTCCAGTTCCAAGGGACCCAATGCTCTCTTCTGACCTCTGAGAGTACTAGGCATACATACTCATACAAAGAAAATAAAGATAAATAAAGATTTTTTTTTTTTAGAATAAAAGTGTGTGTGTGTGTGTACATATGTGTGTGCAATGAGAATTGTTCCCCATAGTCCCATACATTTGAAGGCTTTATACCCACCCAGTTGGTAGTGCTCTTTGGGGAGGTTTAGGTGTTGGGAGCAGATAAAAGGAACTTGTCGTAAGTGCTGCCATCCTGAATTCAGTCTTCATTTTACCTAAGTTGGCCAACTTCCTCTCTAAGCAACAATAGTTCCCCAAAACATAACGCTTGTTTCTAAGAACAGAAAGAGCAAGTAAATTTAGTTGGTTGGGCAAAAACACTAATTCAATGTTAATTGACAATGATGGAACCCTGGGGGAAGTCCGTAATTCCTAAGTTCTGATTGGTAAAAATTATATTCATAACTTGGCTTAGATACTTGAGGCTTTTAAACTTATAAATCCTGCCTCAGCCCCTCCTCAAGGCTGCCAGAAGAAACAAATCTCCCAAGTCCTTGTTTGATAGCTCTGATCAATCAGCAACTCTGCTTACACAGTGGGAATAATATAAGATGTCGCTGTTTTACAAGTCCACTGGTGTATTCTGTTCTTTTTCTCATGGCATACGATGGACGTGGTATAGCATAGGATGCATGTGACCTTGCTGAAAAAAATATGTCACTGGAGGCAGGCTTTGAGAATGTAAATACTCGGCACAACTTCCAATCACTCTCTCAGATTCATGGTTGTGGTTTAAGGTGTGAGCTCTGAACTTCCTGTTCCTACCATTACGATGCTTGTTGCCATGCCATGCCATGAGGAATTCATAGACCTCTGAACCATGAGGCCAAATACATTCCTTTTTCTCTGAATTACTTTGGTTGTAGTGTTTTATCACAGCAACAGAAAAACAACTAACACAAAGAACAAATGAAGAATCTGATGAAGGTATCCTGCATGGGTAGACGAGGCTTCATAGGTTATCCAACGAAAACTTCAGTGCTAGGTATGGACATCCCTGTGAATCTGGGAGTCTTCAGAGGATCAAAACCAAAACCAAAAGTAAGCCAACTCCACAGACCGTTAACATTGCTTTTGGTTGTTTACAGAACTGGGGGGTAAGACCTTATTGCTAATGACATGCATTTTGATTGTAGGACATTGAGAAATCACACTAGAAATTAAATAAAACTTTCTTCTTACTGTCTACCTTTCACAGTATCAAAAGGGTGTTGGAGAAGAATCTGTGAAATGTGTTCTGGTCATGGATGACCATTGCAGTCAGGGACTCACTACAGCTATGGTTATCTGCACAAGACCTGCAAAAGATCAAGCCGACAAGCCAGACAACACTCCAGCAGGTGGCACTATTTAGATTTAGTGTGGTTTTTTTTTTTTTAGAAAGACAGGGAGGGAAGGAGGGAGGGAGAGAGGGAGGGAGGGAGGGGGGGGAGGGGGGGTGGTCTAGGGAGGGAGCCTGGAGATAATATATTAGAAGGGTGCCAGTGGGACTAGTGGGAGGAAAAGATTTTTTTAAGTGTGTGTGTGTGTGTGTGTGTGTGCGCGCACACACACACATGTGTATGCATGTATTTTTGAGGCAGGATCTCTTTACATAGCACTGGTTGTCCTGGAATTCACTATGTAGGTCAGACTGTCCTTGAACTCACAGCGATCCTCCAGCCTCTACTTCCTGACTACTGGTATTAAATATGTACAATTCCACATCATTGCTTATGTAATAGTCACTTATTATTATGCTCATATTTATTCCAAGCAGTGTCTTACATAGCCTAGGTTGCCTTCGAACTCTTTTATGTATCCAGGGCTGATCTTAAACTCCTAATCCTCCTTCCTCCACCTCCCAAGTACAAATGCCTGAGCCAAAACATCTGGTTCTCCCATAAACTTTTAAATTTTGTTTGAAACAGGGTAGCTCAGTAGTTCAAGCTGGCCTCAAACTCAATAAGGACATCTTAAATTTTATCTCCACCTCCCAAGTGCTAGGATTACAGGCACATACCAGAATGCTCAGCTTGCCCATACACTTATTATCTTTAGATTATTTATAATAAATAATATAATCCCATCTAAACTATGATGTCCCCTCTATTGCTGTGGTCTGAAACTGAAACCACATTATATCTTAAGTGCCCTACGGCCTATTATTCTTTTTTTTTTTTTAACAGATCTTGCCTCGAGTTTATTTGTAAAAACAGCATAGGACACTGGTCATCTGCAAATAGTGTGTGGGTAGGTGTGTCACGGCAGTCCATCTGTCTTCACGTTGGCAGGAGCCTTTTCTATGGGGCCTTAACTTAAACTACTGTTTAAGGAGAAATTCCACGGTCGGGCGGTGGTGGCACACACCTTTAATCCCAGCACTTGGGAGGCAGAGGCAGGCCGATTTCTGAGTTCGAGGCCACCCTGGTCTACAGAGTGAGTTCCAGGACAGCAAGGGCTACACAGAGAAACCCTGTCTCAAAAAACCAAAAAAAAAAAAAAGAGAGAGAGAGAGAGAAAAATTCCAGGTGCTGGAGAGATGGCTCAGCAGTTAAGGGCACTGATTGTTCTTCCAGAGGTCCTGAGTTCAATTCCCAGCAACCATGTAGTGGCTCACGACCATCTCTAACGGGACCTGATGCCCTCTTCTGGTGTCTAAAGACAATGACAGTGTATTTATATACATATTATTTTTTTAAAAAAAGTTAAAATTAAAAAGGAAGAGTTTCAGGGAGGAAATGCTTATGTATATTTACAGTAGAGTCAGTACTGTATAGACACTTTTTTTCATGTAGTTTTGATGGTTTATAGAGTCTGATGCAGACCCTATACATATGGAGAGGTCTCACACTTTCCTCTGTGATCACCCACAACTGTCTCCATTCTTGTTCTCCTGAAAGACAATTCAGATGGCACACGGGCTTAGTTCAGTCATTTGAATTTGTAGACTGTTTCACAGGGGAGGAGTACCTCCCTCCTCTCTCTTCTTCCTGTTCTCCTGCTTCAATTCATCTTCTTCCTTAGAAGTTCAGTTCACAAGCTGCTCCATCTGATCTCTTGTACCTTATGCTCTATTTCAGGAGGCAGATTACTTGTTACTCCAGAATCTACCCTCTTGTCTAACGGAAAGGTTGGATGTCCTCACAGACCACCAAACTGATATTTCTGTAACAGTATATAAAGTAAAAGGCAATGATTTTGAGTCATTTATGCATACATACATACATACATACATACACACGCATTGCTTATATGGAATACCTATGGCTTAGGCAGGCTTTGAGTCATTTATATGTCGGGAGCCAAACCTTGTGTCTCTTCTCCCTTCATTCTTTCACACCCTTCCCTAAGGTCTCATCAAATCCCCGAGGGCTGGGCCATTTATACATACATACATACATACATACATACATACATACATACACACATACACACACACACATGTGCGTGCATGCTTGCACATTGTTTGTATGGAATACCTATGGCTTAGGCAGG